>NC_134269.1:30966884-31030934 GCF_031893055.1 Leptodactylus fuscus
ACCGGAACCTACTATTATACAGCTATTATGCCATATACATAAAATAATGTTTGCTTACGGTTTTCGAAATCTGTGCCCTGACATTCAATAGGAACCTTAAATGATCACTAACGTATCAACAAACTTTGCCTAAATCAATAGTGCAAATATATAAAAGAAACTTTAAGTATTTTATCACAGAAAAATGCTTCTTTCTCCACTTATCAGCCTCCATCCAAATTAGACATTCACTCTGAAATCTCTGCTGGATATGCCTTGCCACTGAGGTGTCCTATTACAGCTTGTATTAGAGGTCAACTGAGAGAGAGAAGGAGCAAGTCAGCAGCAGCTGAGTGGAAGTACAGACGCAAGTTCTGATAGAACCTTGTGGAGATTAATTGGAAGTTTCTATCTCGCTCCAAGTGCTTTATTCACAGCAGTAGATGTCAGTACTTCTCTGTAATGTCCTATATGGTGCTGCTGATGCTTCTTAGTGAGAGGGAGTTACGGAGCACTTTCATTTAACATCTGATATGCTAAGTAGACTTCTACTGCCAAGTGGGTAGTCTCAGGGTGGATAAGGCAAGGAGGCATGATACTGAATTAGATGCTGACAGTGTCAGAGAGCATGATCACACCAATATAACTGCCCACTTGAAAGTGGAAGCCCAGATAGCATATCAGGCACCAAAACTAACAGCATTGATTGCTCAGGAAGGGTGGGTGCTAGAGCCTAATAAAGCATGCAAAGAACTGGAGTAGGTAGAGGTGGTGAAAGGTCCTTTTTAATCTTATATATTTTATTTAAGATTAGACAACAGAAATAGTGCCATGACTGGACAAATATGTCGCTTTCTATGAAAATGAAGGAGGCACTTTTCTGTAATTCCAATAACCACCCATGTTATCAACTATAAGTCCTCACATTACAAATAAATTTGTATGGGCATATGTATAATGGATATGCCCATTATAAGACGAGGGTTCATACTTACCGGATTGGGACAACTCGGCTACCAGATGACTCAAGAAACTTCACATAGGAGTCTGGTATATAGGTTTTTCCATACTGGAGGAATTCTTCATCTGAGACCTCCTGAGTTATGATCCCTGTGAAATAGAATATAAGATTTGTATAGTAGCTATTAGTTATGTATCTTCTAGTATAGATACAATAACCACTGGTCCTGCCGATGCGCCATGTTACACCCAGCCAGCTAGATAAAGATAATAATCTATGGTCAAAGAACCAAAGACTCGCATTTAAGAAGGTCCAATCTATGAGTAATCTTCATTGTCCTGACCATGGCTTAACAGGGATCAAACCCTCGTCCCCTAAAAATAAACTATGAATTCTTGCAGTGTTTGCTGTAAGGTTATCCACCTTGCGATCTCCTAATACCCCAGAAACAGTCATCACAAATATGGTTTCCAGCTTACCTATTATTGGCCTGTCATTCTCTCCAAGAACAATGGAATAAAGCAGAGTAAAGCTCAGGAGGTAGAGAAGTATAGGGGGCGCTGTCAGCAGGATCATCCTAATGTCTGGAAGAGATCAATAAACATACATTATATAGGAAGTAACAGTACCAAGGAAAGAGACCCCTGCCACATACATAGAAACCAGGATTATAATGACACAGGCTATGTGGGGGATGGGTGACGGATTTTGCTCTTTGGCCCAGAAGCTTCAAGGAGTCTTACGACTGGACTCTGACCTTCTTACATTCTCCTCTCTGCGAACATGAATGGTTTTGTCCGTTTTTTTATTATCTGTGTGCTTTGATAACACTATATGTATTGTTCCTATACCATGACATCACTGTGTGTATTGGACACAACCATAGGGGGCATTTCATTTGTACCATACATCTTAACCGAAGTGCAGATTAACCAAAGTGCACTTATACATGCCACTTATACATGGCACTTATACATGCCACTTATACATGGCACTTATACATGCCACTTATACATGGCACTTATACATGGCACTTAAACAGGGCACGGAACAGGCTAACCATGGCAGAACACCAGGTAAATTCCAACCTAACAACACGTTTTACCACATGGTATCCTGTAGCTGCATTGTCTCTTACTATCTTAGCCATTGGCTTCCTGCAGACTTCTCCTCCACCTCTACCACCAGTACACTCCATCCATATCAGTCCCTCTCTTCTTCCTTCTCCCATGTACATCTCTCACACACTTTTCAGTCTCTTTAATCATCCCTTTACTTCTTTTAGCAGTGATACCAAATATAAGCGCTCACATAAATCACTGACCCACCTTCTGTCTCTCTCCATGTTACTCCTCCTAGCTGCTGGGGACATCTCTCCTAACCCTGGCCCTCCTTCCTTCACTAACTCTTCTTCCTGCACTCATAGAAGGCCTACAAACCTCCTCAGTATTTACCGTGTTCTGTCTCTTTTAACTTCTCTCTCTGGAACGCCCGCTCAGTGTGTAACAAACTAGAATATATTAATGACTTATTCCTTAGTAAATCCCTCAGCCTGCTCGCCCTTACTGAGACTTGGATCCAGCAGTCAGATACGGCCTCCCCTGCTGCTCTGTCTCATGGTGGCCTACAATTCTCATATACCTCTAGGCCTGACAACAGGCAGGGTGGTGGGGTAAGCTTACTTCTGTCACCACAGTGCATTTTTCAGGCCATTCCACCGGTACCCTCACTCACATTCTCCTCATTTGAAGTCCATGCTATCAGACTTTTTCGCCCACTCTCCTTACAGGTAGCTGTGATCTACCGCCCACCTGGCTCACCCTACCAATTTTTGGATCACTTTGCTTCTTGACATCCGCACTTTTTATCCAGTGACATTCCTACCCTCATCATGGGTGACTTTAACATCCCTATTGACACCCCTCACTCCGCAGCTGCCTCACAGTTTCTCTCATTAACCACTTCTCTTGGTCTTTCACAATGTTCTTCTTCTGCCACACATGTAGGTGGAAACACGATTGATCTTGTCTTCCATCGACTTCACATTTTCTAAATTTACTAACTCTTCCCTGCCCCTCTCTGATCATAACCTTCTGTCTCTCACCATCAGTGCCCTCTCCCCTTCACAAGATACACCTACCCAACACACATATAGGAACTTGTGTGCTATCGACACCCAGCACCTCTTAGATACTCTACAGTCCTCTCTGTCCCCCATCTCCTCAATCTCCTGTCCCAATCTGGCCACCAGTCACTATAATTAAACCCTTAAAAATGCATTGGATGAGGTGGCTCCCCCCTCCACTCGTAAAGTCCCACATAGGAGACAGCAATCCTGGCACACGCCACAGACACGATTTCTTCAGCGATGCTCTAGGTGTGCCGAAGGTCTCTGGAGAAAATCACGTTCACCTGCAGATTTCCTCCACTTCAAATTTATGCTTAAAATATATAGTTCTGCCCTTTACCAAACAAGACTATTTCACCGCCCTCATCTCTTCTCTCTCCAGCAACCCTAAAAGGCTTTTTGAAACTTTTCACTCCTTACTCACACCCAAGGTGCAGACGCCATTCACAGACCTTAGTGCTGATGACCTGGCCACTTATTTCCATGATAAAATTGATAAGATCCATCAGGAAATAACTGCCCAAGCCCCAGGTGGCATTGATCTCCTCACCTACCATAGCAATGATCCCCTCAAAAACCGCACTTCAGACTGTTCATTCTCATCTTTTGAACCTGTTACAGAAGAGGAAGTCTCCCAGCTACTTTCTTCATCTCGCCCTACAACATGCAGTAGTGACCCCTTCCCCTCACACCTTCTGCAATCTCTGTCCCCTCCTGTCACTACTTACCTTACTAAAATATTTAACCTCTCTCTCTTCTGGAATCTTCCCATCCTCCTTCATGCATGCTGTTATAACCCTGCTATTGAAAAAAACCCTCCCTGGATCCATCCTGTGCTGCTAACTATCGACCCGTCTCTAACCTCCCCTTCATCTCTAAACTTTTGGAACGCCTGGTCTATTCTCGTTTAACCCTTTCACTGCCAATCACGTAGCTCTACGTCCTCCCAGGGTGTCACTTGCATAGCCGAGGACGTAGAGGTACGTGCTTAACTTCTGATGCTCATATCTCAGGATTCGTTTGGCCTATGAAGATAATTTTAGATTCATTTTAAAGATGAGAATCTCATCTTTAAAATGACACCAAGATCATTCATGTTAACCCTTACTGTGCCAAAGCGATTCACTGTTGAAAACGCTATTGGGGATTTAGATCTCATTGAAGATCTCAATTTCCGACAGCGTTTTTAACAGCATTTCGCTAAAAATCTGTAAGGGCTATTATGAAGATCTTGGTGTCATTTTAAAGATGAGATTCTCATCTTTAAAATGAATCTAAAATTATCTTCATAGGCCAAACAAGTCCTGAGATACAGGACTTTAAATTGTCCCCCCCCTCCTGTCTCGGGAAATATTAGTGAGACAGGAAGGGGAGAAGGACTTGCAGCTGCAGCAGCTTGCATGGAGACACAGAGATAGAGAAGCTTTCTCTCTAATCTTTGTGGACAACCTCTATGTGACCCTAGGAGGAGGGGGGAGGAGGGATTTAGTCCCTATTTCCCCCCTCCTGTCAGTCAGATAGCATACTGATTTGCTGTCTGATTGTCACATACAGGTATAATTTAATTCCCCCTGAGCTTTACTAGTGGGGTATTCTTATGTTATACCTCCTGAACACAACCAGGAAGGTTATTGGCGCTGTCACCCAGACATTTACCATTGTCCAGGTCGCAGTGCCAAAAAAAAGTCGCACCAAACACTTACACAACACATACAAAGCCATGAATAAAGTTTACATTTCACCCAATCCCTGTCCATATCTGTGCTTTCTAAAGTAAAATACACCTCAAGCGATATCCGTTACATGCTAAAATAATAGTAAAAACTATTATCACTAGAGATGAACGTATAGATTGCTAAAATTTTTATAGGGGGATGGAAAATAATATGTTTATGTAAAGTCCTATTTAATTTGGCGTTTTTTTAACACCCGCCCCTGTAAATATATACATGTGTGGTATGTATGAACTCCTCACATATTGCAGTTTTATGGACAGTACATTATGTTTGCAGAAAGGGATTGCTTGAGCCGCACTTTAGTGGCAAATTTGAATTTTTATGCAATTTTTGCTTACAATCTCTGTTTGCCGCAACATTGCATGAAGGTGCTTGTATATATGAACTATTAAATTGTGTTTTTATATACGGTATGCTGTGTACTCTGAAAAAAGTTAGATTTTGGTATCACAGTCACAGTTTGGTAGGTGCAGTATAGCTTTATAACATATTAGTGAATAACAGCAAAATCCTGCTTGTCTTCTGTATTAGGGTTTTTGGGAGTCCAAGCTCTTGTTGTAGTTAATGTTTGCGGTACATATAGTATATATACACATTGTATACACCTTAACTTATTATTTTAGATGTATTTTGTGTATGAATCTGAGATTGAACATGAGTTTTAGATGCAAATATGTGTTTTAGCGTATTTTTTTTTAAAAAAATGTTTTGTGTTTGTCACTAAGTTGCATGAAGGTGGATGTGGCTATTGATGACCCATTGAGATATATGTAATCTTCAGGTTGTCTACTTTCATAAAATATATAGGGTTTAGGGGTTCACTTACTTTTCATGGTGTGTAATCCCTAGATTTTATAGGATGATACTTTTTTAGCATTTCCAGCTTCAAAGCAGATTTTTGTTCCTTCCAGTTCTAGCAATTTTCTGAAGACATGTTCATACGGGTGCAGGCCATAGTGATATGTATGAACTCTGCACATGTTGAATTCTCATTTTTAGGAGGTTTGGTGCATATAATTTATTGTTTGGTTTCCACTTTTAACATCTGATATAAATTTATTTGCATTTTTTCATAAAACATTCACTTTAAATCAAAATTGCATGAAGGTGCCTGTTCGTATACAGTACCAAGTTGCATTGAGACAATGCTGCAGGTGTCTACTTTAAGAAAATATATAGGTATGGGGGGGTTGGATGCTTTTTTAATGTTGCAATTTAGCTTTGATTTATCCATCTCAAAACTGTGAAAATTGCTCTGGCTACTGGAGGTGCAAAATTTCCAGAGACCCTTGGCAGCGAAAAGGTTAATCCGCTATCTCTCTGCTAACTCTCTGCTTGACCCCTTACAATCTGGCTTTCTCGCTCTGCACTCTACTGAAACGGCTCTCACAAAAGTCTCCAATGATCTCCTAATGGCTAAATCCAATGGTGACTTCTCTCTTCTTATTCTTCTGGACCTCTCTGCAGCTTTTGACACTGTTGACCATCATCTCCTCCTCACTATGCTCAGCTCAGTCGGCCTCATGGACACTGCGCTCTCCTGGTTCTCCTCTTATCTCTCAGACCGCACTTTCAGTGTATCATTCGCGGGCTCTGTTTCCTCCCCGCTTCCCCTTGCTGTTGGGGTTCCTCAGGGCTCGGTCCTCGGCCCCCTGCTCTTTTCTCTCTACACAGCCCCCATTAGACAAACCATCGCCAGATTTGGCTTCAGGTACCATCTTTATGCTGATGACACCCAATTATACACATCTTCCCGTGACATCACCCCTGCACTCATACAGAACACCAGTGACTGTCTCTCTGTTGTCTCTAATATCATGTCCTCGCTCTATCTGAAACTAAATCTCTCCAAGACTGAACTACTACTGTTTCCACCATCTAATAGATCTGTCCCTGATATATCCATTGTAGTCTCAGGCCTTACTATAACTCCTAGGCAGCATAAACTAATCTGGGTATCTTCTTTTCCAAGGTTTAGAGCCTGATCTAGAAGACTCCTTATGGCTGCTCTGTACTCTGCACAAGGAGAACGTGAGCCGCCCAGTAGAAGACAGTAGTAGATTGTATTCATCTGAATATGGAGCTAGTAACTAGAGATCACAATATGGCACATGATATACATAATATAGGACGCAGATGGACATGTAGATTTACCTTCATAAGACGCCTCTTATTTACTCACTGCTGGGAAGGTCTCCTGGAAGACGAAGAAGTTTTAAGCAATTTTGGGAGGGGTCACAAGAAGGAAACAAAACCAACAAGTCAGCGCTAAGGAGAGCAGATATTGCCCAAAGCTCTGACTCACAACCAGGAAGTAAAGCTAGTAACAAAAAATTCTGAATCAAGTGTCTGAGCTAGAGATCGAGGATTTAAAAGAGCATTAAGCGTAGAATAAAATCCAAGAACAAAAGAATGAACAATTCTCTGCATCAAACTCCATCATCTGTGCTCATTTATGGTCATATATCATAATTACAAAAAAAATAACTTAGAAAGCTGTGTATTCATCACTATGCCAGCAGTATACTCCTCTAAAATGTGCCAAAGCAAAAGACTCACGAGATTGGGGAGATTTTACTATGGCAATCTGCTCAAATGCTGTAAATTTTCTGTAAATTTCAACCTTTGCATTGCAAAGATCGAAAACCGTGGTTATTTGCAGCTATAACTGGCGTGTCCCCACACGTATAATGTCCTCCTTATGCCTCATCTAGTCCAATGGACCTCTTATGCCCCCAAATAATAGTCCATTATGTCTCCATATATACCCATATAATTGCCCTTTACAGTACAATGCCATATAATAATTCCTTATTTCCCCATATATTGGTCCCGACCGTCCCGTATACATACCTGACAACTTTCAAAGGACAGAAAGAGGGACAGAATGTGTGGCGCGCATAGCATGCAGAGGAAAATTTAGCCCCACCCACTTCTATGCTGACTCTGCCCATTCTCATCCATTTTTCCATGTACCTCCACACAGTATAATGCCCCTACAGTCACCCTAACATCCACTGTTTAATGTCCACTCCTCTGTCCCCAGTTTAATGTCCCCCTTCATCTGCTACCATGTTAATGTCTTCCTTTATCTGCCCCCAGTTTAATGTCCCCCTTCATCTGCCACCAGCTTAATGTCTTCCTTTATCTGCCCCCAAATTAATGTCTTCCTTTATCTGTCCCCAGTTTAATGTCCCCCTTCATCTGCCACCATCTTAATGTCTTCCTTTATCTGCCCCCAGTTGAATGTCCCCCTTCATCTTCCACCAACTTAATGTCTTCCTTTATCTGCCCCAAGTTTAATGTCCCCTTCATCTGCCACCAGCTTAATGTCTTCCTTTATCTGTCCCCAGTTTAATGTCCCCCTTCATCTGCCACCAGCTTAATGTCTTCCTCTATCTGCCCCCAGTTTAATGTCCCCCTTCATCTGCCACCAGCTTAATTTCTTCCTTTATCTGCCCCAGTTTAATTGCCCCCTTAACCTGCCTCCAGTTCCCCCCTCTTGCTCACACATGCTGTTTCTTCTCTCCTCCTTACCTTCCATCAGCCTCCATTCCCAGCAGCATCATACTTTCCCGTAGTATGGAGAATAGCTCCGGCCACACAAGAGTCGGATCACATGGTCATGACGTTATTGAAGGTCCTTTAGCCCACTAGGATTTAGCAGTTAACCTGTACCCTACCCTGAGATAAGAGTCGGTGGATTGGGCAGAGTTTGATCTGATTTATCTAGTATTATCCCACTGGACTCCTAAACCTAGAATATGCAGGAATTAAAGTGAAGAGACTACAATTATACGGAATCTTTTCCAAAACCCCCCCTCCAAACTGTACACTAAATGGCCATTTTATTAGAGACCTGCGCCCTTTATTGGAGCTTTCCTTTATGGACATTAGACTCATGACCCCACAGTGAAGCATACAAACATGTGACCACTTTTCCAAGTCTCACTAGAAGTGTGAATCCACACTAGATGGAAAATTTCCAAGATCTGAGCAACTTCAGAAGAGTCTTGTAGGCACTCACTGTATAGGGAAGGGACCCTGGACTGCAGCAAGAGGGGGTATAATGGCTTCCAATCCTGCCCCTTCTCCTGTTCCTACTTCTTTCCCGTTCTGCACAGACTTCCCACCTGCCTCCCTTTGCCGAGTTTTACTGATGTTGGTCTGGTTGAATTTGGAGTTTTCTTATGTTGTTTTTTCTTTTTTTAGTTTCTGTGTTCCATTGGTGTCAAGTCGCTTCGAGAAGAGGAGACAGGGAGTAAAGGCCGATGTGCCCACTGGGTGTTCAAAGGCTGGCATACCCCATCATACCCTACCTGTGTTACATGTATGGAGATCTATGGTGTTAAAAGTTCCGCGTGTACAGTTTGTGAAATAATTAAAGCTGTGGCCGAGCATTGTTCACTAAAGCGTTAATTTGCTGTCCGTGTGGTTTATTTCATCAGGGGTGGAGCAGATAGTAAGTGTAACAGGGAGTCTCTGCAGTCCTGGTCATCGGTGGTGTCATTGTTGAAAAACATCTGAGAAAGTGAATCCTTCAGGATAGAAACAATTTGTCAACCAATGGGGTTATTTGCATACCTCCCAACTTTTGAAGAACCGAAAGAGGTATAATGGTTGACATAGACCAGGGGTGCTCACACTTTTTCAGCATGTGAGCTACTTTATAAACTGACCAGGGCAAAAGATCTACTACCCACTTCTTGTGGGCGGGCCCGGGGTGTATCTGTGGGCGGGGCGTGTCTGTGGGCTAAAACGGCATGTGGGCAGGGTCGGGCGGAGCGTAAGAGCAGGAGACAGCGGCATACCTCCCAACTTTTGAAGAACCGAAAGAGGGACAAAATGTGTGGCGCGGCAAATTTAGTCCCGCCCACTTATGTGTTGACTCCGCCCACTCGTTAATTTTTCATGTGCCCGCACACAGTATAATCCTCCTACAGTCACCCGTAAATTGTATGTCCCCCCTCTATCTCTCCCCCAGTTTCATATACATCCTTCATCTGCCCCCAGTTTCATGTCCCCCTTCCATCTCTGCCCCCAGATTCATGTCCCCCCATCTCTGCCCTCAGATTCATGTCCCCCATCTCTGCCCCCAGATTCATGTCCCCTCCATCTTTGCCCCCAGATTCATGTCCCCTCCATCTTTGCCCCCAGATTCATGTCCCCCCATCTCTGCCCCCAGATTCATGTCCCCTCCATCTTTGCCCCCAGATTCATGTCCCCCCATCTCTGCCCCCAGATTTATATCCCCCATCTCTGCCCCCAGATTCATGTCCCCTCCATCTTTGCCCCCAGATTCATGTCCCTCCATCTCTGCCCCCAGATTCATGTCCCCCATCTCTGGCCCCAGATTCATGTCCCCCCATCTCTGCCCCCAGTGTCATGCCGTCCTCTCCATCTCTGTCCCCAGTGTCATGCCGTCCCCTCCTTCATCTGCCCCCAGATTCACGTTCCACCTCCACATTAAATTTACCTTCTCCTCCGCTCCCTCGCCGCTCTCTGCGTGCCTCTCTCGCTGACACATGTGGCTGAAGGAAGGAGCTGACACAGGTCAGCTCCTCGCTTCGCCGCTGCGTGTCTCTCTTGCTGACACATATGCGACTGAAGCGCTCCTCGCTTCAGCCGCATATGTGTCAGGGAGAGAGACACGCAGCGGCGAAGCGAGGAGCTGACCTGTGTCAGCATCTTCCTTCAGCCGCATATGTGTTCATCTCAGATCGGCGTCCTCTGAACGAAATCGGGACATACCTCCCTCCAACCGGGACCACGGGACATGTCACCCAAATCGTGACTGTCCCGCAGAAATCGGGACGGTTGGGCGGTATGTATTTGGCACCCCACAATCTGCAGCCACCATGTTCAGAGGTCTCTTCACGGCTTACCAAGCAAATATTCATACATTGTATAGAAGCTGTGCTTGATATTGCAGCTGAGCGCCATTCACAAAAATGGGACTAAGCTACAAACAGATCAAGTGACTGATGGAAGTGACATCACTGGTCTGCGAAGTGGAAACAGAGTCACCCACATTCGCTGCTGCCATGTTGAGCAGTACTGGGAGTTGGGCCCCTATCGATCTGATATTGATGTCCTATTCTAAGGACCAGCCATCAGTATTTAACCGGTTAAGGACCAGGCCCAGAAGTACATTAAGGACCGGGCCTCTTTTTTCAAAACTGACATGTGTCACTTTAAATGGCAATAACTTTGAGACGCTTTAACTTACACAAGTGATTTTGAAATTGTTTTTTCGTAACACATTATACTTCATGTTAGTGGTAAACACTAATCAATATTTTTGTATTTATTTATAAAAAAACTAGCAAATTTGATGGAAATTTGGAAAAAATTGCAATTTTCAAAATGTGAAATTCTCTGCTTTTCAGGCAGATAGTCATACCATCCAAATACATGAATAAATATTATCTCCCATATCTCTGCTTTATATCGGCATCATCTTTTGATCGTCTTTTAATTCATTTTGGATGTTACAAGGCTTACAAGTGTAACAGCAATTTTCCAGATTTACAAGAAAATTCCTCAAACTAATTTTTTAGGGACCACTTCAGTTCTGAAAGGAATTATAAAGGCCTATATAATAGAAACCCCCATAAATCACCCCATTTTCAAAACTACACCCCTCAAATTATTCAAAACAGCATTTGGGATGTTTGTTAACCCTTTAAGCATTTCATAAGAATAAAAATAATATGGAGGTCAAATTTAGACATTTCATTTTTTTTCACTAATACATTCATTTAGACCTAAAATTAACACATTCACAAAGGGTTAAAGGAGAAAATGCATCTCACATTTTGTTATGCAATTTCTCCCGTGCACAGAAATACCCCACATGTGGGTGTAAACTGATTTTTGGGCACACGGCACTGCATGGAAGGGAAGGAGCGACACTGGGTGTTTGAACAGCATATTTTGCTGGAATAATTTTCAGGCACCATGTCACATTTGCAGAGCCCTTAGCGTACCAAAACAATGGAAACCCCCCAAAAGTGACCCCATTTTAGAATCTACACCCCTCACGGAATTCATCAAGGGGTATAGTGAGCATTTAGACCGTACAGTTGTTTCACAGATTTTACTAACATTGGAATGTGTAAAAGAAAAATTACTAAAATGTCACTTTATCCCCAAAGTTTTCATTTTCACAAGGGGTTAAAGGAGTAAAAGCCCCCCAAAGTTTGTTAAACAATTTATCCTGAACACGGCAATACCCCATATGTGGCCATATTCTGCTGTATGGGAACATGGCGGGGCTCAGAATGGAAGGAGCGCTATTTTGCTTTTGGATGGCAGATTTTGCTGGAATAATTTTTAGGTGCCATGTCGCATTTGCAGAGTCCCTACAGTACCAATACAGTGGAAACCCCCTAAAAGTGACCCCATTTTGGAAACTACACCCCCCACAAAACATATCAAAGGGTAGAGTGAGCATTTTGACCCTACAGCTGTTTCACAGATTTTATTAACATTGGGACATGAAAATGAAAATTTACTTTTTTTCCAACAAACTGTCAATTTAGCCCCAAATTTTTCATTTTCACAAGAGGATAAAGGAAAAAAAGCTACCTAAAGTTCGTTACACAAATTCTCCTGAACACAGAAATGCCCCATATGTGGTAATAATCTACTGTATGGGAACATGGCGGGGCTCAGAATGGAAAGAGCGCTATTTGGCTTTTGAAGGGCAGATTCTGCTGGAATATTTTTCAGGTGCCATGTCGCATTTGCAGAGCCCCTAGTGTACCAATAAAGTGGAAACCCCCTAAAAGTGACCCCATTTTGGAAACTACACCCCTCATAGAATTTATCTAGGGGTTTGGTGAGCATTTTGGCCTCACAGCTGATTCACAGATTTTATTAACAATGGGACGTAAAAATGAAAAATTACTTTTTTTTTCCAATCAATCGTCCATTTAGCGCCATATTTTTAATTTTGCAAGTAGCTGAAGAATTAAAAGCCCCCCAGAGTTTGTTACACAATTTCTTCTTAACACGGCAATACCCCATATGTGGCCATAATCTGCTGTATGGGTATACGGTGGGGCTCAGAATGGAAAGAGCGTTATTTGGCTTTTAGAAAGCAGATGTGGCTGGAATAGTTCTCAGGTGCCATGTCGCATTAGCTGAGCCCCTAAAGTATCAATACAATGGAAACCCCCCATTGTGACCCCATTTTAGAAACTACACAGGTGACAGTAAACTGGAATTCACCAAGAAGTGACCCCATTTTGTAGGGACAATTTTAGGGCCTCTGCAAATGTGATGTGGTGTCCAAAAACAAAGAATATAAATCTGCACTCCAAAAGCACATATTGCTCCTTCACATCTGCGCCCTGCTGGGTACCCAAATAGCGGTGTATGCCCACATGTATGACACTGGTGTACCCTGGATAACGGACTTAATGCCATATGTGGGTATAAATGGCTGTTTGGGCACAGCCGGGCACAGAAGGGAAGGAGCGCTATTTTGGTTTTTGGAGCACAGTTTGGTTTTAGGACACCATGCCACTTTTGCAAAGCCCCTGAATTGCCAATAAAGTGGAATCCGCAGACATGTCACCCCATTTTGGACACTAGCCCACTCATGGGATTTATCAAGTGGTGTAGCGAGCATTTTTAACCCCTGAGTGTTGCATTTATTTAGTTTCCAGAAATGAAATCACAGCTGATAATGAGAAGTTAAAAATGAAAAATTTCCAGAGATTCGCCATTTTAGTGCCCGATATGTTGTGCCCAACTTATGTCAGCAGAGACACTCCAAAAACTGGTAAGCGGGTATCCTGGGCACAACAGCTTTTAGAGCGTTCATCTCTGATACAAGGCGGGCACAACATATTACGCACTGAAATGACGTATTCCTGGAAAAATGGTCATTTTCACCTCTCACAATCAGCTTCGTATTCATTTATGGATAATAAGTTATAGCAACACTTGGGGGTTAAAAATGCTCTCTGTACCCCTGGAGAAATCCTTCAGGGGTGTAGTTTCCAAAATAAGGTCTCATATCAGGGGATTCCACTTTACTGGCGTTTCAGATCTACAAAAGTGTCATGGCATCCAAAAACCAAACCGTCTGTGCTCCAAAAACCCAATAACCCTTCTTCCCTTTTGCGTCCAGCTGTGCCCTAATATCAGTTTATACTCACATATGACATTACGTCCGATATAACGGGTACACCAGTGTCATACATGTGTCATACATGTGTCATAAACTGCAGTTTGGGCGCACAGCAGGGCGCAGAAGCGAAGGAGCGCGATGCGGCTTTTGGAGTACAGATTTTGATGTTTGGTATCTAGATGCCATGTCATGTTTGTAGAGCCTGTAAGGTACCAGAAAAGTGGATTCCCCAAAGGAGTGACCCCATTTTGAAAACTGCACCCCTCAAAGAATTTATCAGGGGGTGTAGTGAGTATTAGTATCCGGACGTGACTGCACAGCGGATGGCGAAGAGGGAATATATAAGCTGTGCGGAGAACATTGCAGACACCAAATTCCCTACTATGTCCCAGTAGCTCCTATGATTGGGGGAGTCACTCTGGGGGTCACTTTGGGGGTCACTTCTGGTGTTTTTTCGCTCATAAGCTGTAAATCTGGGGTGTCCCCTGATATTCGCTCGCACAGCTTATATATTCCCTACCTGCCGCAGCCAGTTGTGTTCTAATAATTTGGCGATTTTTGGGGGGTTTTGCCTTGACATTGCTAGATGCTATATTTTCTTTATTTTTCTGGTGACATGGCCATATAAGGGCTTGTTGTTTGCAGGATGAGATGCATTTTGTAATGGCACCATCTTTGGGTGCCTACAACTTACTGATTACATTTTATTAACTCTTTCTTGCTGGATTAAAAAAAAAAAAAATCAATCCTGCATTGAGTTTTACATTTTAAATTTTTCGCCATGCAGCGTACAGCATAAGTAACATGTGTCCTTTATTCTGCGGGTCGGTACGGTTACGGCGATACCTCATTTATGTTATTTTTTTATGCGATACTAAGTCTGCAGAACAAAAACACATTTGGGGACATAAATCAGTGATTTTTGCATCGCCATCTTCTGAGAGGCGTAACATTTTTATTTTTCGGTTGACAGTGTTGGTTGAGGGCTTATTTTTTGCGGGAAAATGTGCGCTTTTTATTGGCACTGTTGTGGGGTGAATATGACTTTTTGATCACTTTTTATAGCATATTTTGTAGGATGAGATGGCAAAAAATCATTATTTCCGGCGAGTTTTTTCCGTTTTTTTTTTCCGACGTTCACCATGTACATTAAATATTATTTCAGTTTTATTGTACAGGTTGTTACGGACGCGGCGGTACCAAATATGCATTGCTTTTTTTAATTTTTAGTGCTTTTTTTTATATAATTCATTTTGTATAGAAAAAAGGGATTTTTGGACTTTAGAACTTTATTACTTTTTTCATACACTTTATTTATTTTTTTTAACTTTTTTTTTAACTTTTTCATGTGTCCCTTTAGGACACTTGAATCAGTTGATGCTTTGATGAAAGCATCAGCTGATTCTACACAGTAGCTGACAGGACACGAGCAGGACATGAGCCTGCTCGTGTCCTGTAAGCTGCAGAGGAAGTGAGACACATCGCTCACTTCCTCCACCGCCTGGCAGGATCACCAGGTATGTGGGGGCTCCGGTAGTCTGGGGTCACTGGCCAGACCCCAGACTACCTTCTACTGACATCGGCACCCCCCGATCTCGCCGCGGGGGGTGCCGATCTGGTTAACCTGTCGGCGGATCCCTTTCGATCGCGCCGCGATGTTTGACGGCGCGATCGAAAGGGTTAACACGTCCAGTCGGACTCAGTTCCGACTGGACGTTATGGAGGAAGGGGTTAGGTGTTAGTAACACCTAACCCCTGTCCCCCCCGCACCCCTCCCCCCGCCAGAAAGGTACCTAAAGGCCGGACGTATTTCGGCAATAGTCCGGTCTTTAGGTACCAGCACATGAGGCCGTAAATTTACGTACGGCGGTCCTCATGTGGTTAAAGGAAAGGTGTCATTAGAAAATTACATATTTTATTGTACAAATTTCTGAAGAATTTTTTTTTATAAATTCTTTATGTACACAATATCAATAAACAAAACAAAACATGGACACTGGCCTGTGGCAGATTATACCGTATAACAAATTGTCCGGAAGGACGAAACAGGAACAGGACAGGGGAAACAAAAACACACAAGGACAAACAGCCAAAGTGAGGGAAAGTGAAGGGGGAGACAAGGGAGAGGGAGGAAAAAGGAATGAAGGGAAGAGAAAGAGAGAAGAGAAAAGAAAAGAAAAAAGGGGGGAGGGGGGTTGGGGAAACAGCGCCCAGCTCTGGCCAGAAACCCACCAGGTCCAAAAACACTTCAGCCAACTAGGTCCCTATACATGCGGGTACCTTGGAAGAGAATCCACGGGGTCCAAGCTTCCATGTAGGCCTCACGAGCGTCTCGAAGACTTCCATAACCCAAATGTCCTCCACCTTGTAAAGCCAGTGGTGGAGGGAGGGAGGATTAAAAGATTTCTAGAGCGCCGAGACACAGGCCCGGGCTGCATTGATCATGTGTCTAGGGCAGACCTACGGTAGGTGCGGAGGGGGAGGTCAGAAAGATGAAGCAGGAAGAGGGCCGGGGAGAGAGGAATTGGAAAAACTTGGCACACCACTGTATGCACACCTTCCCAAAAAGGCCGGAGTACGGCACACTCCCAGAAAATGTGCAGGAGGATTCCCTCCTCCGAACCACAACGCCAACAGAGAGGGGACATAGCCGGGAAAATCTTATGCAGTTTAGCTGGTACATGATACCACCGCATTAAGATCTTAAGAATTTTATTTACCTTTTTTTTTTTTTTTTTTTTTTTTAATTGTCTATATCCCAGAAACCCCCTTTTAATGTTCAATCCCACAGTACTCTGTCCTTTTGATGGACGCGTTACAAGTATTTGTTCATAATACCCCCAGGATTAAAGACACCGAAGTCACCAGTTATTATAAAAAACATTCTTTATTGATTACAGTGTATTGTACACGCTTAATAAAAGCCCTTCAATAAAATCAAATGATAAAAAAAAGTCAAGTGAAATTCCAAAACAACATACATATAAAGTTACATTAGTATGGGCATGGGACTAAACAATGCAAATAGTGAGAAATCATCAGTTCTGGCAACGACGTCAAGTCTTATCTAATCGCAAAAGTTCAATTTACTCAATCTGGTAACTAGGGGGCGTCATAGCAAGACGGGACCCTGGAGACCCCTTAACTGCCCCCTGAGCACACTGGCTTGAACTGAAGTCCATATAGCTCTCCATAGAATAGTAAAGTAGAGTGGTAGGGTTTCTTTACGGGACCCTCCTTCCTACTGGGCCCCTAGTAGTGGTAGGCCTCTGGTCCAATATGGAGGGTGTGACCGGTAGTGTTGCGATCCAGGCCTTCAGTAAATTCGTAATTTGCAAATAGAGGAAACAAGACAGAAGATTCCCAGTCGTGTTACATACAACCGATTGCTTTAAGTAACTAGTGAATAAATCATACAATAAAACTAAAGTGGTTTTATGAAGCTCATCAGTCCTGAGACGTAACGTCTTCTGAAAGTTCAGTCAATTGCTGCGGTGCAGAAGTGGACTTGTGATCGGCCAAGGTGACCTCATGTGACAATGGATACGAGTACGACGGGAACATTCAGAATACAACGGGCCACATGGGCTGTGTAGGGTCTATTCCACCCCACCATGTCATCCACCCATTACTAGTAATGAAAGGTCCCACCTACGTAAAGACGGCCATCTTCATACCTTGGGCCACCAGAGATTGCCAGTGTGCTGGCTGATCAGATTAAACGCCATCCAAAAGGTAAATTCCGAATTTTTTGTCTGGAGTCAATTTTCCCATATGTGCAATATGATCATTTTGGCATAAACAATTGGGATCAATGGGGCAAAAGATCAAAAGAGAATTGTTCTCTTCCATACTATCCATAGACATCATCACCACCTCTAAGATCTTTGTGGCCTGGTCAGCAGATTTTTATACCATTGGGGAACCATCCAAGAGCATCCACATTGGTCCTCTAAAAATATTCCCTTAAAGGGAGTCTTACCAGAGCCCAGCCCCGCAGGTATATAGGTTAGGGTCACCTGAATCAAAAAGTGTTGTCCCTTGAGAATCCATTGCCAAGATATCACTTTGTCGATATGTAAATGAGTTCTTTGGTGCAACAGGGGCATTGTCATTGCTCCAAAGAAGTGAGCGGCAACACCATCAATGCTCCAAAGAGCTCATGTGCAGCGATTCACAAGGGGTAAAAAACAGGCTAAACTATCTATCTGCGGGGCTGGCCTGATATACCGGGTTCTGGCGACACACTCCCTTTAAGCCAAGAGTTGAATGCCTATTAATTTCTTGGTTTTCCGTAGTTGTATAAACTCTGTTTCGATGAACACCATCCATAGAGATACACAGAGCATGCAGACTGAGGAGCGGTTAGTGTCTAAATATAATCTACTTTCTCAGAAACAGCGCCACCCCTGTCCATGGCCGTGTCTAGTATTACAGTTCCGTCACTCTTTTTAATGGAGGATGCAATACCACACACAGCACAAGGACAAGACTTTCGCTGCTTCTGGAAAAAAAAGCAGACCCTCCATTTTCCAAATACTGTACAACCCCTTTAATAAAACTGTGCATATAAGTGATCGGGGCAACAAAGGTGAGCAAACTCAAGAGTGAATTTGTAGCTGTCAAGTGTCACTGCAGTACTGGGCAAGTTCTAGGATCTAGGAAATCTCCAGCTATCCCATAATATCAAACCTATGACCCCAAATCCTATAATTCATCATTTTACTTAAAGGTTTCCCCTCATGGGTGGAGCTTTCTGATCACATGACTATATATTCAGCCCTGCATATACTGGGAGGCTGCTCTTAATATTCCTCAAGGCATCACTCGTATTATTTCTTAAAGTGATCAGTCACAATTTTTCGTGAAACGTAAGAGCAGCTATGTTACACAGTCTAGAGACACAAGACGTCCACTAATCTTAAGACACTAATGTGAGTTATAAAGATACATTCTTCAAAAAGTCTCATCTGTTCAAGTATGTAACTGCAGAAAGTGGGCCATTCACTGGGATTCCTATGGAGATTTTGATATGGGAGGATACCCTAAGAAATATGCAAAAAACATGAGAAAACTGGATGAAAACCAATACGACCGCCATGACATGTTCCACCCAACTTTTCTTAGAGTAATGAATGGTACATTTGGCAACTTCAGCGCTGAATGACTCCCCCTATAGCTGACAAGTCATGGTCATATTTGTGTACACCCAGCTGCCACAGAAGCATACATAACCCAGGAATAAGTTAATACAAATTTTAGGAACTCATCTTCCTCTTGACATGTTTTCCCATATTCCCAAAACACATCATTGAGGGGAGTTGCCTGCCCAAAACCCCCTCTATAACCCAAGCAGATGTTCCAATTTTGCAGTCATATTGATCTGATTTACATGTAATACCACATTTGCCCTGTAGTTGGCACTGTAAGAACGAGTAGCGGACAATAACTTCTCCCAACAAAATCAGCGGATTGCTTGGGGCCATGGAGCAATCTCTCCAATTAAAGGGGTTGTCCATACAATAAAATAATTTACAATAGACTCAGAATAGTGCACAAACCCCCCCAAAACACACTACTAATCCCCTACTGCTCCCATTTCAATGCTTCCCAAAATCAGTGCATACTTCCCGATCCAGCTCGATGCACAGGAAGTGATCGCTCAGCAGAGATCCAATCACTGGCTGAGTGGTCATTTCCTGTGTTGAGATGAACCAGGAAGTAGAAAGCAAAGACTTGGAAAGACTCAGAATACCAGTGGTGAAGGTTAGTGAGGTGAAGAAGGTTTTCTAAAAAATAATTTTTACCGGAAGGAAAACCGCTTTAAGGCTGAGGCCTCACATTGCAGAAACGCAGCTTTTTTTGTTGCAGTTTTTTGAGCCAAAGCTAAGAGTAGCTACAAAAGTAATGAGAAATATATAGGAAGTTCTTATACTTGTCCCTTCTGCTCAATCCACACATGGCTTTGGCTAAAAAAACGCAACAAAAAAAGCTGCGTTTCCGCAACGTGGGGCTTCAGCCTAAAAGTGTTTTAATGTGATGACACTACCCCTCAAACACAACAGGCTTATAATAACTTCATGATTTGGGGAAAAAAAAAATACTTTAAGAAAATAAAACAAGCATCTGAACGGGCAGAGAAAAAAAACAGAAAAAGGCAAAAAAAAAACAAACCCACAAAATGTATATGGATAGTTACCGTGCGTACAAATTCATTTAAAGTGATCATCAGCATGTTCAGAAGCTTCTATTTCTGTGGCGAAACCCACTCACTGCAAACAGAACTATTATGCCCATTTTGGATTAAAAAAAACAAAAAAAAATTTTTGGGAAATGCCCATATGGTGGCAAGTTATATGGTTCTCGCCATCAAGTCCCTAAAGTACAGACACATGGGTAGGAGACCCCTGATGGGTCGCCCAGTATCATGAAGATCCCAAACGTGGCTAAATTCATAAAAAAAAAAAAATATTACACTAAAATAGACACGCAACTTAAATTTTTTGTTTGCACAATTGGCCCGTTCAGTTATACTAGTATTGGTCATATGTAGAGATGAGCGAACACTGTTCGGATCAGCCGTTCCGAACAGCACGCTCCCATAGAAATGAATGGAAGCACCTGGCACGTATACTTTGCCGGCGTCACAGGTGCTTCCATTCATTTCTATGGGAGCGTGCTGTTCGGAACGGCTGATCCGAACAGTGTTCGCTCATCTCTAGTCATATGGAGTCACGTGGTGGACCACATGGTGCTTCTGCAGCGATAAACAGCATCGTGTCATACAGTCTCCACAGAAATGTACATCACATGATGGCCAAGAAGGAGGAGTGTGAACAGGTCTTCAAGGACACATTTTAACATTACTGTTTGTTTTTTTTTGTTTTGTTTTTTTTTGTGAATTGTCGCAGCTACGTTGCATGTACAATTTTTTTTTAATCTCCACTCAGAGATAAAAAAAATCAATAAATAATTTTGCAGATAATTTCATTATCAACTCAGTAGGTTGGGACCTGTGACATTTAGGAGATAAGAAAATTAAAGGGATTATCTAGGTTTTAGTAATGATCCTTATGATAGGTTATCAATAGAATAGTGATGGAGGTCTGATATCAGACACACCTGATGATTGGCTGATATAACCTGCCACCGATGCTGGAAACTGAAAGCTCCATAGACCACATAGTGGCCATGGAGGGGTACTGCAGCCTAGCGGCCATTCTCTTACATGGGAGCTGAGCTGTAGTAACCCATCATGGCTGCTATATAATGTATGGAGTCAATAAGATCTAAAGATGGGACAACTCCTTTAAAAACTAAATCCTAAAGCCTCTAAGGGTAAGTTCACATGGGTTTTTTGGTCCGGAACCTGAGTCGGAGGCCGCCTCAGGTTCCAGACCAGAATATGGGTAGCTACAGTGCACCGGCATCCAGTCACGCGCTCCATTCCGGATTAGGCCCAAACGAATGGGCCTAGCCGGGAGGAGGGAGTGTCGAAAGAATGAGCACGTCGCCTCTTTTTTCCGGGAGCCGTTTGTTCCGCACTGACAGTTCCCATGGATGTCAATGGGAGCTGTCTTTTTGGTCAGGATTTTGAGGCGGATATGGCCTCAAAATCCTGACCAAAAACCCAGTGTGAACTTACCCTTAATCTGCCTGGCATTATCAACAGTTAGGCCCGTGTCCCCATGACAACACTTCTTGCCCATATGCCTCTCCAGCTCAGAATTTGTCGCTGAATACTGGGCCTCGTAGTGATAAAACCAAAAAATTGCTCCTATTTTTTCATTCCTAAGTGTAAGAAATGAAAGATCTGATTGGTTGTTCTAAGCTCCAGTACCTCTATGAGAAAACAGCGTCACTTCTACCAAGTCTGAACGCTGCCTAAAGGGACCATCATACAGATATTATCAATGACGTTAGTATATTACAGTCTGTATAAGAGACATACAGAATTACCGCCGCATATACTGTAGGTAGATAATGCTCTTTTGACATAGGTAAACCAAACCATGACGGAGATTCACTGGTTAAACAAAGGCGACATACTAAAAAGATAGAAAAATAGAAGAAAAATCAAAGCGGTTAGCAAAATAATTTAGGGTTCTCATTATTCTCAGAAATGTGCCCCATTCAGCATCTATAGTGTCTGCTTCACAGTATAACATAAGGGGGGAGAGTCAGATCTGTATAATGATGGCCGAAAGTGGGAGCAGCCATTTTGAGAACATAGCACGGCAGTCTGTAGAGGAAGCGGGACGGGGAGAATACTGGGTTCATATATAAAATGGGGGGGGGGGGGTCAAAGGTCAGAGTTAGTGCAAATAACAACAGAGCGGTGCTGCCCATAGCAAGCAAGCGGATACCAAATGTCTTGAATATTCTGATTGGCTATTTTAAGCACCACCTCCACCTTTCCATTGAACGCTTTTGTGCATCCTCAACATACATCAAAGGTGTACTGCCACCTTAAAGGACATTTTATTTTACCACTTGCCCCAATCCCAGTTCTTTGCATCCTTCAATAGCCTCCACTCCACTAATTCCAGCACATTTGCAATTTTTTCTCTAACCCCCGCCATTCCTGAGCAATTATTTCTTTCTATTACATTCAGCGCTGTCGGGTGGGCGGTCCCTGTCTGTCTGCTCCTGCCTGATCCCGCCCACCCGACAGCGCTGAATGTAATAGAAAGAAATAATTGCTCAGGAATGGCGGGGGTTAGAGAGCAATTATTTCTTTCTATTACATTCAGCGCTGTCGGGTGGGCGGGATCAGGCAGGAACAGACAGACAGGGACCGCCCACCTGACAGTAGAAAACATCATTTTGCTGTAAGTAATAGAAATGATGGTTTGAGAATGGAGGACTTGCAACGAAAAATTTCAGAATAAATGGAGCGGCACCTATTAAAGAATGCAGAGTTGGAGAGAATAGAGGTGGTGAAAGTAAAGAACCCAGCTCATCGCCTCCACTGAAATTATCTTCTAATATCGTAAAATATGTTAAATATCACTAGAATTACCAATGCGTTGCAAATCCATAGGTTATTTTTATAGGAGTCGGTGACTCCATAGTAACAACTACATAGACAACAAACAAACCCTCTGTAGTCTGACCCTGCACCATCCAAATGTTAGTAGGAATTAGGGGACAGAGGTGGAAGTACAACTACATGCTTTACTTATACCGTAGTCTGTTACTATGGAGACACATAGCTTTGCATATGAGCTGTAGACTGGAACTATTAAAAAAAAAAATGTTACAAATATGATTCTACCGTTTGATAATAACAATAAGGAAGACTGAAATTCCAGTGTGAGAAAACCGAGGAAATCCAATCGGATGTGGTTGGTAAATACAATGTGAGAGAACGCCCATTTTTTGGCCCAGTATAGGCGGTGAGGAGTGACAGCGGAGAGGATGTTCTTCGGCTCGAAAATCCCAATTCTGTTAAAATCCTTCAAAATTTGACGTGTTCACGTGCGAGCGTCTTAACAGGTTTTTCGACTGATTGCTCGGACATTTCAGAAGTCAAGCGCTGTAAACAGAGAATCTATGTCTGTGCTACCAAACCCAAAGCACCACAGATCGTAAGGCCAGCTTCATGGTTCTGGAAAGCAATCGTTCTGTCTCCCAAGCATGATAAAAGGTGTGTCTCTTGGAAACACAGATGTACCTAGTAATAAAGTCACATACAAAGGCTACGCTGATGCGGGAAGGCAGCGTTATACCGGAGGGGCAGGCGGAGGACGTGCTGGGGCGATGTTAGGGTGTGTGGGTTCTCTTTGGTGGGGAAACGGAGGCCTGGAATGATAATAGAGATGGATAAGTAGATTCATCATAGAAGATTAGACAACACAGTATACTGGGATTTCCTCACTGTTTGGGGTGTCCACTAGTTACAATGGGCCCCCCTTCTGCCACAACTATAGGCAACCCATATAAAGGTGGGGCTACATAGGAATTTTAGCAATGTAACTGAATGGGACTGGAGCACCTGACCATCTCAGTTGTAAAAACATACTGGTACTCATTTTTTATTTTGACTTTTTGATTTTTTTTTTGTGTGGGCAGACCAAGTTGTGACAATGACAACCTCGGGTAGCATTTCAAAATTACTGTGTAGCCCCAAACAACCATGCACCAATAAAGGAATGGACAGCATTTTTGTAAGTTTCCGCTCTCTATTGTACTTTTTTATTTTTTTTGTTATAAAATAATTTTATTTCCTTGTCATTTCTACCCCCCCCCCAAAAAAAATTATGCCATATATATATAATTTATTTTTAACAAACGCCATATTGATAAAATTGTGATACAAAAGTGTGTTATTTACTGTGTTGTAAAATTTGTGTCTATTGTAATAATTTTAAATAAATACAAAAATAAAAAAAATTGTGTTTAAAAATGTGTCTATTGTAATCATTAAAAAATTACTAAATAAAAATTCTTATTTTTAATTTCAGCTTTTGACTCTACTGAAAATATACTGGGATATACATATATCTGTAGGTACCAGAATATTGTGTCTAAGGAAAAATACAATTGAAGGTTAGGCTGAGAAAATCCTTCCATACTGTTAACGTTCTTGCCTCCCATACAGTAAAATGGGGGTTCAAGCCCAGACAGAGACAACAAACAAGAATAGTCTCAGAATTATTTCTATACCGTCTCTCATACAATACACAGCTCTTAGAAAAGATTTTATAGAATTTTAACTGTATGGGCAATGCAAGTATTTATTTACTAAAACAGGCACGTCAGGAATGAGGACAAGTCCCCTTTAAGAAAATCAAAGTCATCAGACATTCAATACCATTTAGTTAAATTTTACCAGAGTTGGTTTCTGTTGCCCAGAAGTACTTCCCTTTAAGGGTGCACTCACACAGAGGAAAATGGCGCAGACTCCGTGCCGCTTTTGGTGCGGAATCCGCGTCAGATTTCGCACGAGAAAAATGCCTCCCTATAAAACTCTATGGGGAGGCTTTTTTTCCTGCACGGAATCTGATGCGGATTCCGCACCAAAAGCGGCACGGGATCTGCGCCATTTTCCTCTGTGTGAGTGCACTCTTGCTTAGCTATAGGACTTACCTAGACGGTGTATGTTGAGGTTGCCTTACTGCGTATGATGGAACAGCAGCGCTATTCGGTTTATAGGACTGTGAAGCAAGAATAAACATACACAGATTACCATCTGTTAGGGTGTGTTCACACAGCTCTGATTCCGATCCAGAAATCATTGTGGTAAAATGACTCCCATCTGCTTACCATTGATTTCGGCATGCTGATAATATAGGCGCCCTGCCATAACCTGCTGTGGTTTTCAGTGATTGTCAACATACTGGTGAGATGAGAGGGATAAAACCTCCCTGGTCTGATCTTACTGCTCTTGGCCCATTGTGGCTCTCGCTAATGGTCTGTTAGTCAGAGTATATATGTAATGTGGTCTGCCGTATGCTGTAACTATTACATAAGAGCTACTCATCACTCAGCGGTAGATGGCAGACCGTATTACATACAGACAGCAGCGTAGTCTGACAGAGGAGGGAGCAGGAGCTGCTTCACTACTCCAATGTCACCTCTGCTCTGGAATAATACAGTGTTGGCCAAAAGTATTGTGGTACACACAAGGACACAGGACAGAGGTTGAGTCAACTTTAATCCATTTCAACTGGCTGCAAGTGTGATTTAGATATTGCCACTACCTGTTAGGTGCCTCAGGTAAGTAACAGGTGCTGTTAATTACACAAATTAGAGAAGCATCACATGATTTTTCAAACAGTGCCAATACTTTTGTGCACCCCCTTTTTATGTTTGCTGTGGAATTATATCCAATTTGGCTTTTTGACAATTCTGTTTGTGGTTTTCCATTGAAGACAAATTAAATGAAGATAATACCAAAGAATTTGTGATTGCAATCATTTTCTGGAAGAAAATGAGTATTATCTGACAGAATTGCAGGGGTGTCAATACTTTTGGCCAACACTGTACTACCTTGTTTTTTTCCATTCCTCTCTGTGAGATAACCCAGCAAAGATGGCCACTCAATGCATAACATCCTCTTCCTATAAGTTATACCCAATTAGGGGCAAACAGAAATTATGGAAAGGGTCCCCCCTTAATGGGCCAGAACAAAGCCCTGCTAAGTAGCATTTCTAGCTTTGGGGTACCAGGACTGTGAATGGCCGCATGTACTAATACATTTAACCTGTAGCACCCCCTGCAGGTAACATTAGCAGCATGCAATTCCTGACCTTGTAACATTTAATAGTAAATCTTTGTAGCTAATATTAAGGTACTTACACTTTCATATGAGGCTGGGGGTATATTTCTGTTGGGTCCCATAGGTGGCACGTTCCTTGGAGGTGCACTAGCCGCAGGGCCTCCACCTGGTGGTCTTGAAGTAGGGGGCACCCTGGCTGCTTGCATTTGTGGTGCATTCCTTGGAGCACCAGTTGGGGCACCACCTTTACCTGGTACATTGTTTGGTGCATTTCTTGGTTCTCCTGCTGTTGGGCCGCCTCTGCCAGGGGCATTCTTAGATATCTCTCTATTACCATCTTGAGTTGGCCTGTTGATGATCAAATTGCATATTTAAAGGGGATGTCCAGTATCTTTCTTTTATGGCGTCCATATTGCAGTAACACTACTGGGCTACTTTTCAGAGTCAGCTCTGTGCACTATATAGTACAGGGACTGAACGCCCCACCAAATAACTGATCTGTGTGGGGGGAAGATTACTGCTGACCCCCCAACAATCACATATTTGTGGCCTATCTTAAGGATAGGCCATAAAAAAAAAATCTTTAAAAAGATCCTGCCTCCCAGAGGACCTCTTTTGCGGTGGTCTTTTTGGGTTGCAATTATGGATGGTCGCCCAGTAGCGGACACAGCCACATGAATGCCACTAACTTGTTTGGCAGGGCTATTAGATGCAACTTGGACAGTCCGCTCCTTACCCGTGTGATCGTCTTCTTCCACAGAATTTCCTCTTCAGTTCATTTCTTCGGAGAAACACAAAAATGCCAAGAGCCAAGAGCGGGACGACCAAGAAAAAGAAGACAAGCAGCCCGTCCCTGAGAGAAGTGTCTTTATCTGTGGTGTCCAAAAAAAGAAGTCAGCCTGTGGTCAGGAACAAGAACTACTAGAAAGATACCGGTGGACATACAGGTTACAATGTGCTAGGAAATCTTCTCAAATGGGAGTATCCAAAACCAAATGTACCCTCACAAAAGCCGGCAAGAAAAACTGGATACTAATTGGCTGTATTCTTCCAAATACACTGCCACCCTTGACCATGGTTGTGTCAGGTATTACAGATCAGCACCATGGGACAGAAGGCCGGCTTGGCTTTAGTCCCATTCTGGCTTGGCTTTATGGAACTAGGGTTCAGGAAAACCAGGCATTGATCTATAGGGACCTTCCAATAGGTGGCGCTAGATCAAGTTTCCCTCTCCTAAGAAGGACTTATTTACATATTCCTTTCCCAGACCAGCTACAGTGAATGAGGCTGAGCTGCAATACCCCACACAACCTGCAGAAAGGTGTGGTGCTGTTTTTGGAAAAAAAAAATCAACTATTTTTCTAAATCTTGCAAGTGTAGATACTGTACAAATTCAGACAATATGACACTACAACAACATCCCTCAATAATGATGGGGGATCAGGGTCAGATTTTAGGATCAGTGTGTGTGGCTATGTAGTAGTAATAGCAAAAACCATGGATAGGGGGAAAGTGCTGGGGACCAGGTCCCAAGTGATCAGGAGAACAGGGGTCAGAGAATCCCCTCAAGCCTCCTAGTCAATGAAGCGCCTTTGCACTTGTGTAACCGGCTCTCCATTCACTTCTAAGAGGGTGTGGACAATGCTGGAGATTACAGTCACAGCGGCACTGGTGCTCCATTCACAAGGGGGCTTTAAGGAGGACCTGGACATCAGGCCCCCAGCGATCATATACTTATCCCCCTTCCTGTGAACAGAGGATAAGCATCCATAATGGTACATTATTAACCCCCACTAAACACCAATATCATACCGTTATATGTAGGGCCGCTGTCAACGCTTCCACCATAACCCTTATTTTTGCAGTCGGGGTAGCCCCAGCCGTCGTTACAGTGACAGTTCTTATTGTTGTTACATACCTAGAAAACATACAAGAAATCATCCAATATAGTAATTCTACCGAAAATCTAACAACGTTTAGCCTGACCAAACCCATATGTGGTGCCACCTGCCAGATTACCAAAGTTCAAAAGTGAGATCTTGGTGCCTGATCTGCAATAGAAACTCAATCTATGACAGTACCGGTCACTTTTAGCAAATTCACTCTGTATTCTACAGAGCTGGATGAGGCTACGTTCACATCTGCGCCAGGTGTCTGTCTGAAATCCTAGATGAGAGAGTCCTACAAACCAGAATTTTTTGTCTCCGGTGAGATCAGGACACCCGACAGACCCCATTATAATGAGTGAGGTCCCTTGGGATCCATTGTTGTCCATTAACAAATTTTTGTTCCTCTAGTCCTGTCACAGACTAGAAGAACAGAGACAACAGATGCAGATGTGAATACACCCTTATACAAAGGGTTCCCATCATTCTAGAGTGTTATGGGGCTCATCCTCACAATCTGACACTTATAGCTTATTAATATGACCAATTTGTAAAACCCTTTGAACTGAGATGACAAAGCAAAAGCCATTGTTAGTGTTACAATCTAAATAAAGGGACCGTAATGGGATCACCACACACCCCTGATATATTCACCAGAAAGGCAGGATTGTAGGACACTTTCCTAAACTAAAGTCGATCAATAACATGATGATAACAGAGAGTTTGAACTAAAATTGACAGAAGGAGCCATACTTACCCCATTGCCTCCACATTTATTTTGTACATCACAGTCATAACCCAGCACTGAGGCATCAACACACTGGAACTGCTTGCAGACCTAATACAAAGAGACAACACAAATCCTTGAAAGACATTCACAGACCAAAGACAGAAGACATTACTTCCTGAGACTATTCGGTCAGTAGGAATCAGTTTTGGTGTGGAATCCGCATCAGATTCCGTGCGAGAAAAAAAAGCCTCCCCATAGAGATTTATGGGGAGGCATTTTTCTCAGGCGAAATCTGACGCGGATTCCGCGCCAAAAGCGGCGCAGAGTTTTGAATGTGATTTTTGACACTTTTTTTTTTTTTTACTCCAGCACATTGTATGGGCCTGGAAAATCTGCTTAAAAAAAAAAACCTGAGTGGTTTTTAATCCAGTTTTTGTATAAACCACATAAAAAACAAGGTTGTGTTTTTTTCTGCCTCTCGTTGATTTCAATGGGGTTTTCGAGGCGGAACCCACCTGAAGATAGGTCAAGTTGCTCCGTACCCCTCCCTCACCACCATGAATGGGAGGCAGTTTTGGAGGAGAATTCCGCCTCAAAATGCTCCTGCAAAAACTATGTCTGAACATACCCTAATAAGGCTACAGCTACACAGCGACAATGGCAGTGACCCCCGATGTGTGGAATGGAGTCACATTGTACCCCGTAGTGTGCCACAATCACAACTTGCCACGTAGAATATGAAGGAAGAATGAAATATGTTTTTGGAAATCTTACCTTGCCCTCTGCACACTTGGTGCCTTCATTAACCATAGCCGGATCTGGCACATCAGTACCCAGTTGGAAATCCACTCCCCAACAAGTTATACCTAGGCCTTGGACAGGGGTCTTAATAATTGAAGGTTCAATGCCAAAGATAGGCATGGAATTCACATTTTCACACTGTAACTTGCCACACATTGCGTTCCTGGGAACGAAAAATCACAAAATATAGCAAAGTGCCAAAAGAGACGACATTGAACACAAAATCAGCACAAACCAATTACAGACATATTAGAAATTGCTGAATGATCGTGTAAGTAATGGAGGCGCCGAGTCCTCCGAAAAGAGAGACACCTCTATGGTGCCCATATTTGCTGTTGACTGCTGCTTTTAGCTGCAGTGGCCACTACAGGTGAAATGTAGTATTACATGCAGGGTTTAAACAAACTCTTTACAAATGCAATTGTCTCCTATGCCAACAACATATTTGGTTTATGGAAAAACACACTGTAAATCGGGACATTTATCGTCTGTCCTTTTTGCTAACTACCAGAAAAGAGAACCAAGTGTGATACTGACCTAAGGGTTCTCTAGTACAGGCCTCGCAACTTACCGCAATTCACACGATCTGTATGCATTGCCTTGGTAACCACAGTTCCCAAATCGGTCACCTTTGGAGTTCACATTTTGGAAGCAAACAGGAGGAGCAGCCTTGGCATCTACAACATACAATCATAGCCACGTATCAAATAGCTGAAAAGACTCGTAAGACCATAGGGCCTAAAACTGGGCACACTTGTTTGTATGGAAGACATTCTTAAAGGGCTCGGTTGTTCAATCTTGAGCTCTTCAGCTATTGTAAGACTACAAGTCCCAGGTTCCCCGACCAGTTGAGAGATGCTCCAATAGGTAACGCTGGGTTCACACCTGCGTTCTACTCTCCGTTCTGTGGTTTCCATCTTCTGCATGCCAAAAGACGGAAAGCACAGATCGGGTCCGGCCATGCGCGGCGGTGAGCGTTTTATGCTCTTCGCCGCGAAACCGGATTTTTTAATCCGGACACAGATACTGCATGTCCGACTCTGTGTCCGGATTAAAAAACCCGGTTTCGTGGCGGAGAGCGCAAAACGCTCACCGCCGCTCACGGCCGGACAGCTTTCTCACCCATTCAAATGAATGGGTGAGAGAGACTCCTGCAGGTTTCTGTATCCTGCTCTGTTTTATGCAGGAAATGGAAACCTGCAGTACGGAGAGCAGAACGCAGATGTGAACGAGCCGTAAGGAGTTATATAGAACTTATGCTAAATCCACACAAGTGTCGGGATTCTTGGCCCATGTCATGGGTCCATGTGAGATCTGATCAGGAACCCATTCACCTCAATGGGTGAATGACATGTGAAAATGGACCAAGAGTCTGAGCTATGAAAAAATACATGTAGTATTTTTTCATAGATCAAGTACACCAAACTCGTCATGTGAATAAGTTTTAGAGTCACATATTAAGGAACATGGTTATAGACTAAGTTCTTATAGGGGTTATGCCTCTAAAACCATTTATCCCCTATGCACAGGACAGACGATAAGTTGCTGATTGGTGGGGGTCCGACTGCCGAGATCCCCTCCGATCCTGAGAATGAGTAAAGAAGCACCCCAGCTCCATTTATTTCAGATGGAGAGTTGGAGGAAGCCAAAGTACAGCACCCAAATATCTATAGCACTTCCTATGACGTGCAAGGATCGGGGTTGCAGCTCTGTCCAACCATTCCCAATGGTGTAAAATCAGCCATTTATCTTCTATCCTATGGGTACATTAAATATTTTCCGTGGCACACCCATTTTAAAGGGGTACTCCCATCCCAGACATTTATGTCATATCCACAGGTAACTTGTAACGCTCTACAGGTCAAGCTCTTACTCTGTCCAAAAATTCCTTGGCACTGGGCATCGGAATACTGGCAAACTCCATTGTAGCAATAGGCCTGGTTGTTCTGACAGGGGTTTCCATTCTGAATGAATACATCTGGTTGGCAGAATGGAGAAGAACCGTTGCAATACTCAGGAAGGTCACACTCATTGGCCACAGCTCGGCATACGGTACCACCGGGGGAAAACTAGGGAGAAATGAAGAAAAGGAGAATTTATCAAACATGACTTTTGTTTCCAACGACTGGGCACTTACACAGTCGGCCATACACGTAACTAGCGGCTGTGTAATACTACTGCTTTTCCAATGGAGCATTACTGCAAAGGCAATTTGTGGCCACATGGATTCCCTGACCTATAGTATGTCCTTGTATGCCATGACGTTTGACTGTGGCATTTATGGAGTATAGAGGACCTGAGAACCGCAGGAATGGCTACCACCGTATTAAAACTATAAGCACACATATTGTGCCATGACACTCACCCGGCAGTTTTGGCAGCAGGAACCAGTTGCACACTCTGCTCCAGAACGTAGCTTGCATGTCCCAGGTTGGCAACAGGGATCCTTCTCGCATTCCTAGAAACGCCCAAAATGCAGAAAAAAACATGTATTCACCCATGACAGATACAGAAACCAGAACTTTCCAATGCAGTGACAGTGTTACAGTCAAATTTTAAGTATATAGGTGTACTTATGTCATCTTAAGTAATTTAACCTTTTCATTTCCGCAGTCACATTCCTCCCCTGGGTCCACCAATTTGTTCCCACAGAAGGGGGCGGTATAGGACTCGTCTGGCCTAGGCACATTCAGAAGACAACTACCACCTTTGTTCAGGATTAACTTCTCAAAGTCATCTTCACTGCAGCTGCTGAAGTTCTTAGAATCACTGCAGGGAAGAAAAAGGAACAACATGTACAATTATCATCGAGATAAACTATAAAGATGACACTTCCAGCCCCTACCAGAAATCTACCCCCGAACTGCTCAGGAATTACGATCTAGCCTTCTCTATAGAAAGGACTCATCTAATGCTGTAGACACCTCTATGTCTCTCCTACTCTGCTCTCCATAGACTTTATTGTAAACTGACACTTCTTGTGTATGTCCTGAAATTATATATATATATATATATATATATATATATATATATATATATATATATGTATGTATATGACATGAGTAATAGTTAAAGACACGGACACTTTTCATTAGTGAAGTATATTGCAAAGATTGTCTCCTTCGCCAGTACTATAGATTTATAAAAAATAAATAAATAGAAGTTTACTTACACTTTTACAATTCCCCTACAGCACCCCCACAGGAGAAATGGAGTATTACACAGTTCTCACTAAAATCAAAGGGTTGACCATAGATTGCAAGAATGAACTGGGTCCTCCAAAGAAAGACACATTCCTGCCATTCTTGCCCTCTGGTTTACATGGAAGACTCCTGATTGAGTTCCCTCATAATAGTTTAGGATTAACAAGCTCCTGGTAGAACGTATTGTAGTGGGGACAGGAGAGTGGAGAAAACCCCTGCAGCCGTTATATCTGCTACCATGGTTGTACTACTGAACTACCTCTTCTTTAAAATGGTGGCAAGCTGGTTGCCATGGGCATTGTGGCTAAAACCCTGGCAATAACAGCTGTGTGGTAGCATAGATCTACTGCAGGGGTGCCGCAGGACAAATTCAGCAACACATGGTACCCATTGAAATGTACAAGTGTGTAACACATGCAGACAAGGAGCCACTTTTTGCAGTGACACTTGCTCAGAATATATCCGTAAAGATTTACAAACAGTGGCCCACCAGAGTGCCGCAGGATCCTCTGGAGAAATTGGAAGGGAACTAGGGTGTATTTTCTAGGGGTTGTTGGAGGAGGGGGTCACCAGATACTGTATACATACATATGCTTCCCAATACTGTATACATAGCCTAAACCCATAGGTGTGTAGCAGAGCTGACTTACGAGGCTCCGGAGTTCATGATGCAGGATTTAGTAGAGCAGGTGCAGCCTCGGCCATCGTCGTGATTCATCCCCAAATTGTGACCCAGTTCATGAGCGACGATTGAAGAAAAGGATGGCACGTTCTGATTTGAGAACTAGAGGAAGGAAATAACATAATATTACCAAGTATAGAAGAAATCTGAAAGACGGCAAGTCACAGTGCTCTACTTCCTAACCCAGCCACTATACATATACAAGAAAGGTATACAGTATATAGCGTCTGATCTAAAGATATGTTAGGAAATTAAGGCTACGTGCACATGAACATTGTAATAAACAGTCATCAAAGGACTTACTAATTGATGTCCTACCCTTAATATCAATTAAAGATATAGTGACCCCTGGTCAATCGGCTGTCTGAAGAGGCTGCAAAGTTCAAGTAATCCCTTACCAAGTACAGCGCTGTGCACTGGTTGTGCTTGCTATCACAGCTCAGCCCTTTCACTTGAATAGGACTGAGCTATGATCAGGGCATGTGACAGGTGGACATGGCGTCACATGGCTTGTGAAGTGTAAGCAGTGCTCAGGAAGGTGATCTATGGGGACATGGATCTCCTATTGCTAACCTATCTTATTCCCGGTCATCTATGCATCTGTCAATCACTTCAACTTTGGCAGCACGGTGGCTCAGTGGCTGGCACTGTAGCGTTGCAGCACTGGAGTCCTGGGTTCAAATCCTGCCAAGGACACCATCTGCAAGGAGTTTGTATGTTCTTCCCGTGTTTGCGTGGGTTTCCTCCGGGTACTCCGGTTTCCTCCCACACACCAAAAACATACTGATAGGGAATGTAGATTGTGAGCCCTATATGGGACAGTGACTGACAATATCTGTAAAGCGCTGCGGAAAATGATGGCCCTATATAAGGAAGCATAACAAATAAATAAATAACAGAACGAATACAAGGCCATGTTGACAGATGTTGAAAATGGACATATTGGGGCCATTAAAACGGGTTAAAAGCAAAACTATCTTTGCTACCCCTAACAACCAATCGCAGCGCAGCTTTCATTTTGTATTCTGCTTCAGAGAGACGAAAGCTGTGCTGTGATTGGTTGCTATGGGCAACTGAGAGAGTTTGTTTTTCGACCATTTTAATACATCGGGCCTATTAACTTGTATGGAGCCCGCCAAGCAGCGAAACTGGCCACAAATAGAACAAGGAGTATTTTTTGCTGGACCTTATTCGGAGTCAATTTAAAAAAAAACAAAAAACATGTGAATACACCCATAGGCTGTCATAGCTCTGAAAATGGCCAAGTGACAGCTGTTTCTTGCTGTTGTGTGAATAAAGCCCACGACAGATAAATAAATGACATAAAATGGGGGGGACTAAACCGAAACAGGAGGATTTATACAAGCGGATCATAACATAGTACTGTATCATACCACATTTATTCCTCCAGCATGGCTCCGAGAGCAAATAGTACCCACAAAGGCCATTCCTGCTGTACCGCCAAATCTTTTCTTCCTGCAAACAATAAAAGCAAGAATAATAAGCATATGACAACATTTAACTGGGTTACCAAGAATGACAGGTGTTCGCACATCATACTCGTCTGTCCCAGGTGCGCCCCACTGCCAGCCCAGTCCAGTGGCGTCCTGGGGCTTTCTCCACCGGAAAACCTCGCCGCATGTGACCATTGAGGCCATTCAGCAGCCTAAGCAAAGGAACTGGGACTTCGCAGGTGACTTATGTGGCATCCCAGGTCCTTTCCTTAGGCCGCTGATTGGCCTCAGCGCTCATGTGTGGTGAGGATGTCCGCTGGGGCCGGACCGTGGTGGGGTCTTCCAGAATACAGGAAACCGGTGAGGATCTCTGGACACCCCCTTTAATGATATTGATAAGATACAGCCAACTGTAGCCTTATATTTCCCAAGTTGTAACCCCATGAGATAATCACCCCAAAACCGTCATCATGCTAAACTATTTGTGATGTCATTTGTGTGCTCTGCGGTTTTTTTTTCACGCACCCATAGATTTCAATCAACAAGTCTGGTCCGGAAACCTTCCCAGAATATGACATGCAGTCATTTTCAATGACTATTGAATAAAAGTTGCTATGACTAGCCCCCAATGCCTTGTATGGGCCCATGTGTAATCTACCCTTAGAAACTGATGGCCTATCCTAATGCTAGGTTCGTCTTTGTCATTTGGGTACACATTATCCCTTTTGAGTTAGATTTTGGCTATTGGCCTGTCCATAAGGACTTGTGGGTGGTTTATTGTCCCAAACAGACCTGATAGGTTCCCTTTAAAGTATGCGTATATGATAAAACAGCACTAACATCACATAACCAGCAGATGGCACTCTTACCACCACTAAATATTAAAGATTTTGTCGGTATGATGTCACCCCACCACTGAATGCACTTATTGGGGGTTACTGCTGCTGATGTAACCAGTCTCATATGATAGGAATTGGTGGTATTTTTCATCATCCTCTTGGTCATTTCTTAGTCATTTTTCTATATCCAAACTTGAAAAGTCTCTTAGATTGTCTGGGAGACTCACAGAAAGAGAATATCTCCCAAAATCCTAGAATAGACGACAAAACTCCCATGCACCCCACATACTCGCTGTACCCCATTTCTGTGCCCATCCCTTTGCACCCAGGAGCTGCTACAGACGACATCCCAATACTGATAGACTGCGCCCAATGGCAGTGGAAAGTGCAGGAACGGGAAAAGGTGAAGATCTGAATATCAAGAGGGTCCGATTAGGGGTAGGTCATACTTTAGGGGTCTGGGCTTTGTAAGTACAAGGGGGTCTGGTCTTGGGTCAGTATATACAGCGGGGACTAGTCTGGATTGGGGTGTTTATATACAGGGTGTCTGGTCTAGTTTGAGGCCTGTTATTTCTAGGGTGTGTGCATATTAAAAATGTCTGTATACACAGGAGGATTCTGGCCTGGGGTCTGTTTGCAAGGCTGAATTTGGGTCTGTATAAAGAAGGGTCTGAGCTGGGGGTGTATAAGGAAGGATCAAGCCTGGGATCTGTATTAAGAAGTGTCCGGTACTGCTACTAATCCAGATAGAACAATATGATCAATAGTGCCAAATGACAAACTCAGCTCTGCTACATGACTATAAAAGGTTCACTTACAAAACAAACTGTGCGCTGTCGTGCCTGCGCCGCGGCAGAAGTTGTGTCTCACGCCACTGCACAAAGCGGCCAAGCACTTCTCCAGCAGAGCCATCAATGTTGATGTGATTGATCGCTGTCCAGATCTCCAGCCCCACCAGGACGATTCTTATATTCAGCATTGTGTACATCTAGGGGGAAAGACAGACAAGGCACTCAACTGCGAGGAAGGTTATAAAGATGTTGCGCTGATCAGGCACTATACTAGCTGTGCAGCAAGGAAAAGGTAATTTTTACAATAAAAAAAAATCGAAACAAAAAAAATTGGTGACACATTCCCTTTAAAGGAGTATACACATAGTGAAAAGAAGGGTTAACCAAATATATAAAAGACCATATGGTGTGTGTGTGTATATATATATATATATATATATATATATATATATATATATATACACACACATATACAGACACACATCGCTTTCGACAGACAGATGAGAGTCCTGAATAAGGGACCCCCTATAAAAATTCAGAATTTCAAGTAAAGATGGAAAAATGGGTAAAGTATTGAAACGCAAAGTATAGTAGAAAAATGTAAAAGTTTACACATTCACTATGCAAATGCAAAGGCTTAGGAAAATTCCATTATATTCGGAATACATGATGGATATCAGGGTCTTCTACTTACACTGTCTAGGTAATTGGACAGCTCCACCATCTCAGCTCGGACAGCGGTGGTGTTCTGTCCCAGCATGTCAAACTGCAATAGATATCACAACAAATGGTTAATATAAGTGCACATGTACACATAGAACGGACTTCAGTACAGTAATATATTACTCTGACTGACACTGGGTCTTGCCACAAGAGTGCTTCCTCTGCTGCTCTATAAAAAGACTCTCAGGGTTTACTTTTGGGTAGTGTAGATGCTTTGCAAAGCATCACAGAAAACACATAATGAGAGCAGGGCTAAAACCAGGATGGACAGGTGGATAACACAACAGAATGCATGCATATAACAGATCACAAACAGGAATTGAACACAGTGCTCTACCAGTTATACGATGAGAACAGACTTACATATAGGCAGGGATTGACAGAAGGAAATTTGCAGGTGATAACACAAATTCCTAAAGAACCAGGAATACACACAGAGGTGACCAGACTGCTAGATCTGTGGGGAAGTCGGTACCTCAGTAACACAGATCTCTGGCATTACACTACTGATGTGTATTATGAGCAATAAAGAACTGTTTACTATACATTAAGAATATAAAAAGTCACCTGTAAATGGTTATACTGTAGTACGCTTTGGCGTCTTGTAATATTCTAATAGGATATGGCTGGGGTGATATGCCATATCTAACCTAACTATTAGCTGTCTCTAGTTCTTGATACAGAGATGAGGCCTGAGAAGGGAGCACGCAGTGGGAGGATAAAAACAACAGGGAGGAAATATGTGTTAACTGTTCTTATTAGATATTTGGATAGGGAAGCAAAATGACTGCAGCAGATATTCAGTTATTAGGATCCTTGATGTCAGCGTATGGACACTGTGTTAGTAGATTATGGAGATTAGGAGAGAAAGGGTGGGGATGCTGACATAGGGTGGAAATGGCCAGGGGAATTCAGAGAAATTATCCTCTACCAGATGTGCAGCTACATAACAACACAATCCAGTGTTAGTGTGACGTGCGCAATTCAACGGGGAAACAACTATTAACATTACACTGAGCAACTGCACAGAAAAGATTTATCCATTTAACAATTACGGTAGTTGTGGCATACTATAATACTGCCTCCTATGTACATGAATATAGCTACTATAATACTGCCTCCTATGTACATGAATATAACTATAAATAGATAAGAAAAATAAGCATATAGCTCACCACCTCCAGTTAGCTTGATAAGTCCTTATAATTCCTGGGTGCACGATCCTGGCCTCTGACTAAGGCACTTTGTAGTTGAAGCATATAGAAAAGGATAGAAGGATCCGCTCGACCAGGTAAGTTAAAAAATAACTTTTAATCCGACATGGTTAAAAAACACACAAAAGTAAATAGATGTGAAATGACAAAAAAGAAGAAAAATGGTGATTAAAACCACATTCTGATAGCTCTAGCTGACGCGTTTCAAGACGCAGGGTCTCTTACTCATAGCAAAGCAAAGCTATGAGTAAGAGACCCTGCGTCTTGAAACGCGTCAGCTAGAGCTATCAGAATGTGGTTTTAATCACCATTTTTCTTCTTTTTTGTCATTTCACATCTATTTACTTTTGTGTGTTTTTTAACCATGTCGGATTAAAAGTTATTTTTTAACTTACCTGGTCGAGCGGATCCTACTATCCTTTTCTATATGAATATAACTACTATAATACTGCCTCCTATGTACAAGAATATAACTACTATAATACTGCCTCCTATGTACATGAATATAACTACTATAATACTGCTCCTATGTACAAGGATATTACTACTATAATACTACTCCTATGTACAAGAATATAACTACTATAATACTGCCCCTATGTACAGGAATATAACTACTATAATACTACTCCTATGTACAAGAATATAACTACTATAATACTGCCCCTATGTACAGGAATATAACTACTATAATACTACTCCTATGTACAAGAATATAACTACTATAATACTGCTCCTATGTACAAGAATATAGCTACTATAATACTGCTCCTATGTACAAGAATATAACTACTATAATACTACTCCTATGTACAAGAATATAACTACTATAATACTGCCCCTATGTACAGGAATATAACTACTATAATACTGCTCCTATGTACAAGAATATAACTACTATAATACTGATCCTATGTACAAGAATATAACTACTATAATACTACCTCCTATGTACAAGAATATAACTACTATAATACTGCTCCTATGTACATGAATATAACTACTATAATACTACCTCCTATGTATAAGAATATAACTACTATAATACTGCTCCTATGTACATGAATATAACTACTATAATACTGCTCCTATGTACAAGGATATTACTACTATAATACTGCCCCCTATGTATAGGAATATAACTACTATAATACTGCTCCTATGTACAAGAATATAACTACTATAATACTGCCTCCTATGTACAAGGATATTACTACTATAATACTGCCCCCTATGTATAGGAATATAACTACTATAATACTGCTCCTATGTACAAGAATATAACTACTATAATACTGCCTCCTATGTACATGAATATAACTACTATAATACTACTCCTATGTACAAGAATATAACTACTATAATACTGCCCCTATGTACAGGAATATAACTACTATAATACTACTCCTATGTACAAGAATATAACTACTATAATACTGCTCCTATGTACAAGAATATAGCTACTATAATACTGCTCCTATGTACAAGAATATAACTACTATAATACTACTCCTATGTACAAGAATATAACTACTATAATACTGCCCCTATGTACAGGAATATAACTACTATAATACTGCTCCTATGTACAAGAATATAACTACTATAATACTGATCCTATGTACAAGAATATAACTACTATAATACTACCTCCTATGTACAAGAATATAACTACTATAATACTGCTCCTATGTACATGAATATAACTACTATAATACTACCTCCTATGTACAAGAATATAACTACTATAATACTGCTCCTATGTACATGAATATAACTACTATAATACTGCTCCTATGTACAAGGATATTACTACTATAATACTGCCCCCTATGTATAGGAATATAACTACTATAATACTGCTCCTATGTACAAGAATATAACTACTATAATACTGCCTCCTATGTACATGAATATAACTACTATAATACTGCTCCTATGCACAAGAATATAACTACTATAATACTGCTCCTATGTACAAGAGTATAACTACTATAATACTGCTCCTATGTACAAGAATATAACTACTATAATACTGCCTCCTATGTACAAGAATATAACTACTATAATACTGCTCCTATGTACAAGAATATAACTACTATAATACTGCTCCTATGTACATGAATATAACTACTATAATACTGCTCCTATGTACAAGAATATAACTACTATAATACTGCCTCCTATGTACAAGAATATAACTACTATAATACTACTCCGATGTACAAGAATATAACTACTATAATACTGCTCCTATGTACAAGAATATAACCACTATAATACTACTCCGATGTACAAGAATATAACTACTATAATACTGCTCCTATGTACAAGAATATAACCACTATAATACTACTCCTATGTACAAGAATATAACTACTATAATACTGCTCCTATGTACAAGAATATAACCACTATAATACTACTCCTATGTACAAGAATATAACTACTATAATACTGCTCCTATGTACAAGAATATAACTACTATAATACTGCTCCTATCTACAAGAATATAACTACTATAATACTACATCCTATGTACAAGAATATAACTACTATAATACTGCTCCTATGTACAAGAATATAACCACTATAATACTGCTCCTATGTACAAGAATATAACCACTATAATACTACTCCTATGTACAAGAATATATCTACTATAATACTGCTCCTATGTACAAGAATATAACCACTATAATACTACATCCTATGTACAAGAATATAACTACTATACTACTGCTCTTATGTACAAGAATATAACTACTATAATACTACCTCTTACGTACAAGAATATAACTACTACCTCCTACTATCGTACTGCTCCTATATACAGAAATAGAACTACTATACTACTAACCCTATCCACAAGAATATAACTACTATATTACTACTACTACTATATATTATATTCTTATACATAGGGACAGTATTATAGTAGTTATATTCTTGTACATAGGAGCAGTATTATAGTAGTTATATTCTTGTATATAGGGAGCAGTATTATAGTAGTTATTTTCTTGAACATAGAAGGGAGTATCTTACGGTAGTAGTTATATTCTTCTACATAGAGGGCCGTATTGTAGTAACTGCTATAATACTGCCACTAAGTAAAGCAAATGGATTGGAATGTGATAGAGAATTTTTATGTAAGTGAAGATTCTCTTTGAAGAGAAAGGAAGAGGATTGATCTGCTGTCACACGGATCTGATCTAACAATCACTACTCGGTTTCATGAGTCACCCTCAAAGCTTTTACAGAGCATGAGTGACTAAAAACTGCATCAGAAAGACGGTGAAGTCTTGTATGGTTTGTGATGTGTCAAACACTGATGTACAGCCAAAGACTGGGTTTTCTGGACTCTTCAGGAAGGTCTATGAAAGTTCATACAATGCTCGGTGGTTAAGAGAAACAGATGGACCACCTAGTGGCTAGTGCTGGTATGGCGATATGCCAGTCCTATATACCAATGCTGCTAAGTACCTACTAAATCTCTATTATTTATTGAATGTCTGGGTGCATGCCTTCTATCCCCAAGGGCTATAACACATATAGTACAAGGATGCAACCTACAGCAAGCCCTGTCCTAATGGGTCCTATACTCCAGCTCTGCAATGTAGGAGGCAGTGAAACAGTTAAGAACCAGGACCCTTCCTTTGCCAAAGCTTAGAAAGAACCAGTTCACATAGGCTGCGCCCATAAATCCTTGTAACAAATGTGTGAAATGCACACGGGGTGAACACACACAAATAAGCATAACAACCCAACATAACAACCCATTCTCTCTAGAATGATAGGAATTACTTGCATTTGCGCCAAAAGGTCCGGACAATTGTCACCAACCAGTGGGACACTATCCGCAGTGATTTCAGGTACCGCACAGTCTTCTTCTGGGGCACTGTGTCACAGTTTATAGCTGCGGTATATATAGATGGCCATATAGTGTCCCTACCCAAGACAGGTTAGCCACCCCTGTGTAGCAGTATATAATGGTTGTTTATTCAGGGATTTGCCAGTTTCATTGACATTAATGCAATGTCTTCATTGTTCTGTTTTCCTTGTAAAGTTTAAGGTGGAACCATAGTGGCACCCGGGGGAGTTGTTCTGGCACACCCTGTAGTGTGGTGACTCCATACTGGCTGCAGTGTGATGCTGGGATTACAGTGTGGCAAAGGCGCCCTGTATAAGAGTTGTCAGCTAACTGAGGACCCGATGATCCCCCTGAGCTCCGTTTGAGGAGAACTCTGTTGACTTCTGGCTACCTTCATAGCTCTCATTGTTTGCGACAAATTAGATTTTATTTTTCCCGGCATGTTTAAAAGTAGCAAACTGCCAATTTGGATTAAAGGTGTTTGCCCATGTCAGTGTGTCAGCACTGACTGGAGCAGATCAGATAATATGCAAATGCATGTACACAATCCACTGAGGGTTAGCTGAGTGTTTACACGGAGAGATAACAGACCTGGCATTATCAGCAGCTGAGATAAGGCTGCTACAACAGCAGTGTAATATAGTATGTGAACATAAATTCATAACAGTCGTGAAACCATGTCATTTACCAGGATAAAAAGTAGCCTGTGTGTGAATTGAGGTTACAATCTATCTATGTGCCGAATTTCATTCATATCCGTTCAGCCATTTTTGCGTGATTGAGGAACAAACTTTTATAATATTAGTAGGACTTACTGCCTACTATGCCTTCTACATTCTATTGTGCAACTTTTGCCTTCTGATATTTTTTCTACGTTCTATTGTGTAACTTCTATGGCTTATTGTGGATAAACATGGTCATATGAGATTTCAAAATTTTCTACAGTTCACACAGTGTCCCAACTTTTGGGAATCCGGTTTGTAAAAGACTATTCCTGCATCTGGGACCTAATAGGTTAATTGCTCCTAGCTGTGCCCCTCCTTGTATGATTCATTAATAACAGGCTTAAAATATCCCTCTGCCATAACAGACGTAACAAAGCCCTGAACTAGGACAAGCCTATATTGATCCGCTATCAGCAGATGTCACGTAGTAGAAAATTCACACCGCGCTGTAGAATACCCCGGTCACGGAGGATCCCACCCACGCATCTGCTTTACATGCCAAACATCTGTGCGGTGTCAGGATATTAAGACATTTTTACGTATAACTCTAGAAAAGCCTCTGTGACTTACCCGTTCTTTATCTACCACCAGGAAGAGCTCCACATATCTGGTCTGGGGCAGGACCGCTCGCTTCTTCTACACAAAGGAACAACATGGAAGACTATTACACGGGCAGAGATATCACAGGCGGTATATACAGAGACCAATAACCAACTGCAGCAGCATTCACTGTGTATAAACCCGCAATTCCCTTCTTGGAAATGCTGTAAATTTTCTATTTTTAGTCAAGGTATTAGGGCTTGTTTTTTGCAAGACAGGTTAGATTTGTTAATAACACCATTAAATCATATAAAAGCTTTTGTAAACTTAAAAATTCTTCTCTTGAAAAGAAAAACCACAAATCCACCATTGTATTTTAGGTTTTATAAAATAATAAAAGTATTAAATAGTTCTATGCCGCCATATACTGTATATACCGTAATTTTATGGTCAAAAGAAGATGTTGCGTGTTGTTGAGTACTATTCTGAATGTCTGGGGTAAAGTATTCCAGAGAACCAGGGCTGCTTGAGAAAAGTCTGGGATGCTTGGATAACAAAGGAGATGTATAGTTTTGGGGGGTTTTTTTTGTGTGGGATGAGCTGTAGTTTTTATTGGTACCATTTAGGGAGAAACACAGCTTCCTTGATGACTGTTTAATGAGTCTCATTAGGAGGAAGTCCCTGTCCCTCCGTGTAAATTAACCATGGCATCAAAATGGATAAACGGTTGAGATTGGAGTCAACTCCAGCCATGGCCATAACTGGCAGGTACCACACCTAGGACATTAAGAACAAAGTGTGACATCCCTTGTAGTAAGTGTGATGACACAGTTGTCACCCAGGACTTAAAGTGACCCTCCATGCTCCCCGTACTAATGTTTAGTCTCAGTATACTGTATGGGCAGCAGTCATCTGATCATCTTCTTTTCTCGCCATCTGTACTTTATAATCAGTCAGCCCCTTGTTATACAGGAAACCATAAGGACTTCCTGGTAAATCTGTAACGAGAGTTGTGTTTATACATAGCAGCCAATCAGAGCAACCAGGAGGAGGGACCCAGCAGCAGACTGAGCCAATGATAAGACGGGGGTGAGTCTAAGACTACTCAAGGCTCCCTGTAGGCACTGCTGCTAAGCTATGGCCACAAATCATAGCTTTGCCCTAACATCACCTATAGATACTGACTCACATATCATTATTTTTTTTAGGCGCCGCCCCCCTGAGGGGCTTGGCTGCCTTGATGCAGTGCTCCAAGCTGGGAGCAAACTTTTCTTTCCTTTTTCACTCTTTTTCTCTGTAACTTCAAGAATCCGGTAACCAAGCAATCTAGCACTATGAATTTAGCAACTATAAATCGAATGGAAGACCCTGTGGAGTTTTTTGTTCCTTTTGTTTCCATTGTAAAGCATGGACTCAAGACCTGGTTCAGCTGGTTTCCACATGTGCCTGTTACCATCCCCCCAGCTAGGACAGCATGGCTCAACATGCGGCATGGAAGAGAAACCTACATGGAAATGCGGACTTCTTCCTTCAAGGAGATGATTTCTGGCGTCAATTGCTGTTGTGTGAAGATGCTACAGCTGACTGGTATTTCTTTCTATTACTGTGGACACGTGGGACTCTGTTACAACCTGGGAACCTACCATCACCCACCTACCCCAGGAGTTATGGAAGCTTGGCAAGAGAGCAGCACCATGTATACCTGGATGGTCTCTGACTTCCTTGGGGCAGTAGAACACTGTGGTAAGGAGGAGGAGGAGGAGGGCTTGTGATGAAGGACATTTGGGGCATTTTTTGTGGTTAAAAGGACAATAGTGCTGATGCAAGATACCGAACTATCAGCTGTGAGCAGGAGATCTCACCACCTACCAAAGGAACTACCACATGTTATCATGATAGCTGCTTATGTCCCCCACCTCTGCAAAATTTCTGCTTGTTATATCCACATGCTGTGACCCCCCTCCTCGTGTCCTACAACCAAGTCGGCTGTATTATTATTATTATTATAATTATTATTATTAACATCAATCCGCACAGAGAACTAAATGATCCTGCAGTGTGTCTGTGTTTCTTTCTTTTTTTTTAGTTGCTATGATTCCTAGGATTTCTCTATCTGCCATGAGCTTCTATGTGTTTCTCTCTTGTTATATACTACTGTACCATCTATGAAACTGTATCACTGAAATTTCCCCATTGTGGGACTATTAAAGGAATATCTTATCTTATCTTATCTTATCTTATTATGAGGTTCCAACTGGACAGTTCCTTTAATAAGGGAAGGTCAATGCTTACCCGGCGTAGCAGCTGAAACATGCTGGGAGAGTGGTTGTCTTGACTCTCATGATCCCCTTCAGGATGGGATACACCACACGCCATTGGCTCCTGCTTCACATCTTCAAGACGATAAATGATGTGTTGAAAGTTGGAAGAATTGTGCAAAGGTTCAATCCCATAGCTCCCGTTAGTCAGGTGGAGCAGGCCTCTGGTACAGATAAAGATCAAGTTAGTGTTAAAGGGGTTTTCTAAATTTCAGATATTGATGTCCTATCCTTGTAACAGATCTGTGGGGTCTGGTACTTGGCTCCGGCATTGGGATGAGTGCTGTGGCCTCTCTACTAGCTACAATACATAGTCAGGTTCATTGTATAGTGGCTGTGTTTGGTACTGCAACTTCAAATGAATGGGACAGAGCTGCAAATGGGCCATGTGAGATATGAATGTGACGTCAAAGGTCTAGGCTGTTTCAAGTAGCTTATTGGTCAAGGAGCCAGATGTTGGACTTGCGCAAACCTAATATTCATAACCTATCCTAAGAATAGGTCAACAATATTTTAGAACCAGGAACCCCCTTTAATATTTATGCAGTGACAAATCTACAACACATTTGCGATGGGCGAATATACGCTAAAAAACAACTTGTGCTTGGTCACACGTAAGCTAAAGACACAAGACAGAGATGGGAGGGGGATGTTACTGCAGACTCTGTGAGAGGGGAGAAGGAGCAGCAAAGGGTAGATGGCGGGAGATTACAGAGTTCACTAAAATGTGCAATTTTATACACTCAGCATCTAATTCTAGTGATTTCTATGCTTCCTGACAATAGAGAACATAATTGTGCTGAGACTAACGACATTGATTGCTCAGGAATGGTGGGAGCTAGAGAAAAATTCCAACTGTGCCAGAATCAGGAACTTTCATTGGGCAGAATCAGTATAGTGGCATATATAAGGCGAATATAAGCCGAGGCCCCTAATTTTACCACAAAAAACTGGGAAAACTTATTGACTCGAGTATAAGCCGAGGGAGGGGGGGGGGGGGGAATGCAGCAGCTACTGGAAAATTTCATAAATTAAAATGGCTGGAGTTTTTGAGTTTTCCCTGAGCTTGAGGACTGGGGTCCCCCCCCCAATTGCAATTCAGCCTGGCTGAATATAGGGTATCTACAGTGCTCCTATTAACCCCTTCCCGACGTAACAAGAGAACTGCACAAACTGTGCTGAAAAATTCGGCTTATACTCGAGTATATACGGTATATCACAGACATCAGTTAATAGGCATTTTTCTTAGAAATCAAGGAACTCTCCCAAATTTCTGCATACTTTACTGCAGGAAACCTCCACCCATGTGATGACTCTAGAGGTGCAATGCTGAGAATAAGGGAAACTTTATTTGTTCTGGAATTGCGTTTATCTAAATCTGTTCAGCCATTACACAGATATAAGACCTTTTATTGTTGATGCTAATTATGGTCTACTAAGTGGGCGGTAACACCGTATCTCATACAGCACACAGAGACCCCGCCTCCAGAGAAACCACAGTGGTACTGCCCACTTTGCTAGTAATACCGAATTTCCATCAACAGTAATAGGACCTATATCTGTCGAATGGCTGAACAGATTTGTATAAACAAAATGCTCAGGTTGACAGCGCCAACCAGGTGATGTATATATCATTGAGCTTTTCAGAGCTGAGGACGGGTCCTCTTTAAAAGGGATCCTATCATTAGAATCCCTTTTTTTCTTCCTAATACGTAGGAATAGCCTTAAGAAAAGCTATTCTTCTCCTACCTTTAGATGTCTTCTCCGCGCCGCCGTTCGGTAGATATTCAGTTTTCCGTCTTTATGCAAATGAGATCTCTCGCAGAACTGGGGGCGGACCTCAGCACTCAAACAGCACTGGGGGCGTCCCCAATGCTGCGAGAGAACTCTCCAGCTCCACCTCAATCGTCTTCTGGCCTGGCTTTCAATCTTCTGCGCATGCCCAATCGGATCTGTCAGCGGGTCTCGGGCAGAGTCAACTACACCTGCGAGCGGCCATTTTTTTTGTGGCCGCTTACTACAAGAGCTCGTGTAAGCGGCCACAAAAAATGGTCGCGAGCAGATGCAGTCAGCTCTGCCCGCTGCCAGAGCCGATTGCGCATGCATAGAAGATTGAAAGTCAGGCCCGAAGACGACACGTAGAGGCCAGTTCCTGAAGAAGATGGAGGCGGAGTTGGAGATTTCTCTCACAGCATTGGGGACGCTCCCAGTGCTGCAAGAGAACTCATTTGCATACCAAGGAAAATCCGGATTTCTACCGAACGGCGGCGCGGAGAAGACATCTAAAGTTAGGAGAAGAATAGCCTTTCTTAAAGCTATTCCTACATGTTAGGGAGAAAAAAAAAAAAGGGTTTCTAATGATAGGATCCCTTCAAAGGTTTTTTTCCAAGGAGTTTTTTCGTTTTGTTTGTTTTTAAAGTGGCCAATCTTTTAAAATAAAAAAGGAGTATTACTCACCTTCTGGTTCCAGCGCCATCACATCACTCTTTTGTTGGCTGGGCTTTGTTTACCTGGTTGCAGAGGTGACATCACATGGACGGTATGTGACTGCCTCAGCCATCAGCCATGTCCTACCTATATGACAATTTATGATTGAACACCCCTTTAAAACATTTTGGGCAGGCTTTTGACGTAAAACAGGCACTTCCCTCATCCCTCCTCTTATTTACATGGTGTCCTATAAGACTGGTCATCTAAGAAGATCCTTACCTTAGACCTGAGCAAGTGCTGATGGCTACCCGGGACTCAGGATGTCCTTCTGCGTAGCCCTGATAATGGCACAGGTCCTGTGGGTATATAGAGGAGTAGAATATGATGACTAAAGTACAGATATAGTATATATCAGATAGTCATTATATCACTGACATAGTATCCAACACCTTAAAGGAGGACACGGATTATAGCTCAAAGTTGGCCAGTTTAGAGAACATATCCTATACATATACCTTGTCAGGGAATTATGAGTTAATGGTGGGGTCCCTGTCTAGGACCCTTATCTTGTGGCCAAAGTAGAGGGTTTCATAAAGAGTATTTCTTGATCTGGAGGACCTATCCTGTCCTGTACTACACAGAGTCTGTTGATTTGAATGGACCCAGGAACATGAGAGAGTCCTAAAAGTTCCCTTACCACATAAAATAGACTATTATTTTAATATTACTATTACTAGTAGGTAGGGCCCCATTACATATTTTGGAGGGGTCCAGGCAAGGAGGTTATTGGAGACACGTGTGCTAATTATGTGCTTATTTCTGCATAGGCCATGAGCTCCCCCTAGTGGTAGATGCAAGAGGTCAGAATTTTATTGTTTAACTCTATAGCTGTGCAAATCAGGAATATGGTGATTTGTAATAAAATACAAAATACAAATCAGCACAAAATTCTTGTCTTCTTTAGATCAAAACACAACAGATGTCGTGGTAGACAGCCTTCCCAGTTTTCTGCCCAAGAATAAAATCTATGACTAAAGCCATTACAGCTATCTGTGGCAAACATTAACCAACATACAGGAGAGTAAGAACGGTCACATGCAAAAGAGACACCAACAGGGGGCAGTGTGGCACCGATATCTGTAGTAATAGTGAAAGGATTGTTATTATATGTTTTAGTACATTGTCATTTTAGATCATTCAACAGTTCAGTAAAGTGCTTGTAGGGTTAATAGAGGCTTAAAGGGGTTGTCCTATTTCAGGTGTTTATGGCATCACAAGATATACCATAAATGTCTGATAAGTTGTCGCACATTTAACGAGACCTACTTGACTTTCCATAACCCCTATACATCTGAATGGAGAGAGATAAACACCTATTGTTCACCACTTAAAGGGACTTTCCCATGAAATAACTTATCCCCTATTAATAGAACTGGGAATAAATTTCCAGGTTATTGTGGGTCTGACCACTCAGGGCTAAGCCATCTACACTCTTATTGAACTGAATGGAGCGGTGCACAGACTGCTCGACCACCGATCCAATCAGAACAGGGAACAAAAGAGTCCCCCATTCTCATGATCAGTGGGGATCTGCAAGTTATCCCCTATACATATCCTGATTAGTGGGAAAAACCCTTTAATTCTATCCGTGGCTGTATATGGCCAATATAGGCTAACATACCCACTGGCCTAAATAAAGACGCCACAATGGTCATCGCTACAACTGGGCCCCGACGCCAGGGCTCCCCACAGGTCACCCTTTTCTTTTGGTCTTCTCTCCGATTTCCTTTGATGGCCGGCAGTCTGTATCATAAATATATCACCCCTTCCCTCTGGTGCACTGGAGTGAGAAGAGTTATGATACACAGCCTTCCACTGCCAGAAAGGAGACATTTAACCCTTTCATGGCAATAATAGCAGTAGGTCAGCAGCATATAGTTAAGGAAGGTTTCTATAGGGGAGGATGTGGCACAAAAGAGGGTACGACTAATGTTAGGGGACACCGACAGGGAACGGGAATGATGGGAAAGCTTATGTGTACAGACATGTTGTGTACAAGTCGTCATGGTGGACTGGGCTGGATAGAGAAGGAAAAAGAAATGTAAAATGCGCCTAAAATGTATTGATGGGAAGCAGCTGATGGTTGTAAGAAGTTGCATGGAGGAGCCCAAACTTAGCTTTTGATCCAGGGTCCACGAGCTTACGCCCTAAAAGAAATCCCCACCCTTTTCTCTAAAGGTCCCTTGTACCTCCAAAATGAACGGAGCAACTGGTGCGCACTATTCACTTCTATGGGACTGCAGGGGATAGCCGAGTGTTGTACTCCACTATATCGTTCAGTCCCATAGAATGTGAATGGGGCGGCACACACAACTGTAACTCCATTTAAAGGGATAGAGGACTCAGGACCCCTGTTTTGAAGATTGACCAGACCCTATCCTGTGACAGCCATCCCTAAGGCCTAAGGGGTTTCTATACAATACAGATTTCTTTCCAGTGGGTGGTCTCAGATCATGGACTGTGTCACTATGACATATCATTCACTTCGACTGGACCTCCCCTTTAATATATCACAGCTCAGTGGCAGGAATAATACGGAATCAGCTGACTAAATGGCAGGAAATCTGATTTCATATTCCGGGACACCCAGTCAGCTTCCAGCCAAGGTCGCTGACCAATGAACTCTATTACACCCTTCCCTTGTACCAGTTCCTGTCGCGTCTCTGACAACAGGACGTACAAGCGGCACACAATGTACTATATCATTAACCTGTCAATGGACTCAGGATGTGGCGAAATATCACGTCCAATATAGAAGGAAATATACGTATGGTAATGGGTCGCCACAGTGCTAAGCCAACGTGTCACTCCTAAGTCCATGCTAAGCTTAACAATGGGTTGACGGGAATATTTTGGGAAAAAACAAGACTCAAATAGGTCGATAGTTCCGACCAGCTAAGACTGACCTAAGACTGAAGACTTGCTCCAGTTAGATATTACATTGAAGGAAAGGCAGCACCTCAGGATTGCAGAAGACTACGCTGCCTCTATATCTGGACACCCAGTCAATACATAATAAGAGATCTAGTTGATAAACCTCTGTTACTCCTCCTGGTAATTAATCAGTTGGCTGAAGATTGAATGTTACCAAGGTTGTCAACAAGTAGGCCTTGGCTTTAACACAGTTAACGGGCCCCAGAGGTCTAGCAAAAGACAACTTAATTTGGGGACCACTAGGGTCTATTTCCTAGAGGTTCACAAAGGCTGCGCCCCCCGAATCATTTTATCTGGAACATCACAAGTTCCTTTTAAAAAGAAAAGACATTAAACTGATTTTGTTGGATATTACAGCGCACACTAAAGCCATCAATGAGTGATATTTTGGGGTTTGTTACTCCTTAAAGACTCTGGGACCAGAGAGGAGTGAACGGGGGAAAGTGAGTGATAAGTTTTTTTTTTCTTTGATATATACAGTGGGGGACATGAAAATGTAGGGGCAACCTGTGCGTGGGAAGGGGGGCGGGCGACAGGATACTGTGGGGTCAACAGGGAGGGATTACATATGATATTGTGTGGGCAAAGTGATGTGGGGACATGATACTGTTGGGGCAACCTGGGGTGAGGATATGATATTGTGGGGGCAACCTTAGGGTGGCAGATCAGTGAGGGGGGACATTATACTGTCGGGGCAACCTGAGGGGGGTATGTCAGTGTGGGGGGGACATTATACTGTCGGGGCAACCTGAGGGGGGTATGTCAGTGTGGAGAGACATGATACTGAGCAACCTGAGGGGATCATGTCAGTATGGGGTGCCATGATATGGTGGGGGTAATCTGAGTAGGAAATGTGAGTGTGGAGGGATATTATACTGAGGGGGACACAAAATGGTGGGGGCAACTTGGGGGGAGGGGTAGGTGACATGGCGGGGGCAACCAGTTGGCGGCTGACACAGTGGGGGCAACTAGAGGGGTGGGGGGACATGAATCTGTAGGGGGCAACCTGGAGGGGAACGTGAATCTGTGGGGGGGCAACCTGGAGGGGAACATGAATCTGTGGGGGGCAACCTGGAGGAGGACATTTTAAGGAGAATATTGGGGCCACTAGAGAGCCGTTATACTATGAGACAGCCACTAAGGGGTGTTATACTATATGGATGGAGGCCATTGTAATTTGTGCAGGTCAGGTACTTCTAGGTGGTGCTGATGGGGAAGGACCTCTTACGAAATCTTTGCACAGGGCCCAACAAAGTGTTAAAACTTTCCACTGTAATATCCGGGATAGCGCTACTGACAATGCTGTTACCTCTCGCAGGTACGATGACAATGACAATCTCATTTTGGCAAGCGTCAAGTCTTACACAACGTCTCTGACATGACCGCATACACACCTGTTTACTAAGCGGGCTCGCCAGTCTGGTGCCATCTTCTGCATACGTATATACTTTGAAGTCTTTGGCTAATAAATCTCTGAAGAAAAGAAAAAGGAAATGGAAATATTAACCCTTTCATCCTTTGACAAAGTTTTTTTTCGTCCATAAAATAAGCTTTATTTTCTAAAATACCAGTAGCTTCTTATTGTGTTGTTCAGCATACAGTTACTTTTTTTCAACCCTGCTGGTCTCTCCATCTTGGCCTCCATTGACATGCTGAAGTGGACGCTATTGAGGTCACCACTGCGACCACTGAGAGCTGGGGGTTACATATTGAAAACCTCTTTAAAGAAACGGTGGGTATAACTGGAAACACTAAACTGACCCCCCCCATTCCACCTGATAAGGAGGTGTAAATCCCCCAGACTTATTAGGGTGTCCTGGTTCTTAGGAGTCCAGTCTTTAAGAGACTGGCTCAAGTAAGCGCTCACAGTGGATTGGAGTATATGTGGTCCATTAAAGGGGTTATCAGCCAATGACTTACATGGTACCAGAACTGAGTTGAGATGAACTAAATGGAGTCGATCCAGTACTAGGCAGTGGAAAAGGGGTGTAAAGAGTTGTATGGGGTTTATCAATTGAGGGCTTATCCTTAGGATAGGTCATGAGTTGAAGATTGGTGGGGGTCTCACATCTGGGTCAACTGATAACAGAGCATTTGGATGAGAACTGCAACCCCTTCACCAAAAAATAAGCACAGCGCCACACATTGTTAAGTGGCTGTGCTTGGTATTGCACCTCAGTCTTCTCACTTGACTAGAACTGAGCCACAAACATGCAATATGACCAATGAACGTGACACCACATGGCCTGTAAAGCGGAAGGGGCAATCAGGGAACACTAACACCACTCCACGGCTGATCTGTTGACCCCCACTGATGTTCAATTGTAGACCTATCCTAAGAATAAATCTTCAATTGATAAAGCCCATAAATAACCCTTTACGCCCCTTTTCCACTGCCTAATACTGGATCAACTCAGTTTGGTTCATCTCAATTCAACTCGGCCTGGGTACCACGTAGTTTGTTTTGCACCCTTTATGTAGCTACTTGTCATGTAAGTAACGATCAATGATCTTAACAGTATTTGGACACGCGATCCCCCAAAAAAGCAGTACCCTATACTTTGCAGTACTTTTTCAGAGAGAAAAAATTTACAAAGTTGGGCCAAGGCGAGTTGCGGCAATCCGGTACTACACAGTGGAAGTAGGCCTCGAGAAGCAATAGGACACTATAAAACCTGCCTAATAAAAGGGGGCCCCTGCACGTACGAGCCTCCTCTAACCTGGGACACTACTCATATTAATATCACATGACGCTGAGGTTAATCTTTAGATAACAGCAATAACTTTCCGTCACTCCAGCTCATGGACTTTGAAAAACAAGTGACACAATGACACGGCATGATATGTTACTGTACAGATAAAGAAGTTTGATGACTGTATGGAAATCTATATATATTGCAGCAGAGATAGCGCATGGTCACGTCACATGACTGTATAATCGGCAATTATAACATCCTTATTGGCATGGGGTGTAACTATAGGGGGCGCAGTGCTACTAGTCACATTTGGGCAATTCAAATGATGCTAACCAATTTCCCCGCTACCATTCCAAAGCATCCAGGGTCTTGACTCGTCAGTGACTGACTGGGTGCGAATTTCTTGTCAGAAAGTAGAGACCAGCAGGGACTCATGAAGCGTTTAACAGGAGCGGTAGGGAAACCCCTACTTAGAGGCAGGGAAAGAGTAGAAAATTGAAAAACTTTTCCTTAGATATCGGAAACCTATCTACTGCTCTATGCGCTAACCTGAGGCATGATGGGTAAATAAAAAATTAAATAAAATATTAAATAAAAATTAAATAAATATTAAATAAGAAATATTTTTTAAAAAATAAAATACAAATAAAAGAATGTATTTTTAAAATGTGTTTTCCCATTCACTAGATCGTTTAAAAAAACCATAGCTAGATGGAATTTTTTTATTTTTTTTTTAATAAAACAAGACTCTACAAGACCAAATAAAAATGCCGGGCATGTGCCAAAAGAAGATTGCTGCCTTTTCAACATTCCAGGCAATTTTCATTGTAGTTTGCAGGTAATAGGATAAGTAAATTGAGGCAATATGAGGACACGCCATGTTTTGTCTGGGTCTCCTCAGATCTTGTTTTTAACGGCCCGCGTTGCAATACCAACTGAGAAAAAACACAGATTCCAGATCATACCATCATGTATTCGGTAGACCATTCATGGATATAGCCTCAATATTTTTGTTTTTGTGAAGTTCAAACGGCCTCCCATTGGGGCAGTGGTTCTTAACCTTGTTTGAGGTACCAAACCCTCCAGTTTCATCTGCACATTCACCGAACCCTTCTTTAGTGATAAATCAAATATGATTTTTTTCCAAATTCAAGACATAGGTATATGTTTTTTTTACTGGTACACAAAATGAACCGTGCATAGGGCCTAGGGTTCGATCGAACCTTGGTTAAGAACCACTGCATTGGGGCAACACGGTGGCTCAGTGGTTAGCGCTGGAGTCCTGGGTTTGAATCCTGCCAAGGACACCATCTGCAAGGAGTTTGTATGTTCTCCCTGTGTTTGCGTGGATTTGCTTCCATTCTACAAAGACAGACTGATAGGGGGGGAAAAAATGTACATTGTGAGCCCTATATGGGCCCTATATGGGGCTCACAATCTACATTTAAAAAAAAAAAAAAAAAAAAACGCCTCCCATTGAAATCAATGGGATCCAGTAATTTCCTTTTTCCACAAGTGGTTTGTTCCCACTCGCAGAAAAAAAAAAAGCGACATGCCCTTTCTTCAGGTGGATTCAGCCGCGGACATCCGCCTTGCGACACCTCCCTCTCGACTAGGCCCATTCATTTGGGCCTAATCCGGAGTGGAACGCCGCGACTGGATGCTGATGCACTGCACCGGCATCCAGTCACGGCTAGCTGTTTTTTGGACCGGAATCTGCATCAAATTCCGGTCCAGACAACTCACGTGTGAACTAGCCCTAAGACTGATGCCAAGGCCCACTAGGCTTGAGCGGCCCACAACTATGCTCCAAGCTTGTAAAGCCAGCGCTGACATAGACTGGGCCGAAGGGCCTACATACATCCCTGAACGTATGGCAGGTGCCCATTCAATGTCTACTCTGGAACAGAAAACAGGAGCGGTCTGTAACCTCTAGCTGTGGTTTCGGGGCCCAAGTATCTTTGCAACCAAAAAATGAAAAAGGTGCCTTGTTTCCACATCGTCCAGAGTCCATGTTGAGTTTCTGTAATACACTTCAGAACGCTGAAATAAAATTCTGATTGGCCGCCAAGTGTTACATCATTTCTTCCTGTGAAACTTTTAAGAAATGTTCCAAGAAAGATGGCAAACAAGTCACGTTGGGATCTGTAAGTTGTCTCAAGGAACCGTCTGATCGAGGGAATGTCATCCAACTCCACACAGACCATAACTGGCAAACATATGGATGCTTCATAGGGTTTCTACCAGTTTTTGCTATAAATTGGGAGTATATTACGTATACTGAGAACAATGTATACTATACCTGGCATCAATCCAAAAAGGACATTCAAAGGAGCATTGTGATGCCTGGAAATTCAACCAATCAGCATCACCCAGAATAATCTCAGCAATGATTGGCTGGTAATGCCCCTCCCTAATGTCCTTTTCATCTGGATGCCAAGCACAGCATGGTGCCCTCTCAATTTCTGGTCCTAGGAGGCATAATTGGGAGGTGGGGTTCCCACTGAACCTTGAATGTCCCTTGCCCACAACATGATTGGGGGGAACCATTCGTCTGCTAGCCTGTTGAAGGCTCCCAGGTCTGCCCAGAATAATGGGTGCCAGAACTTACATAGGCAAAAAAATATTTTACTGAAAATATTTTATTTTTTAGAACGTAGTAAACGATAGAAAATATATAAATTTGGTAATTCTGTAAAAGGCTCTGACGCACATAGTGAGGCTATAATTTTTTTTCCCCAATTTTTTAATTTTTATGTTGTTTTAACTGTTTCATATATATTACCGTACTAGCTTTTACCCGCAACTTCGTCTGCGGTGAGTTGAGTATTGGGCGGACACAGACGTGTGAAACTGTAAAAGTGCTTTAAAAAGTTTGGTGGGCTAGCAAATGTGATTTGATATGTTATATTGTGTATGTTGTGATACAGACAATGTGATGTGTTATACAGCCTGTGTACAGGAGTATATATGTATCAGGTACTGTATATAGCAGTGATAGGAGATACATGTAATATATAGTATATACAGCCTGTGTACAGGATTATATATGTATCAGGTACTGTATATAGCAGTGATAGGAGATACATGTAATATATAGTATATACAGTCTGTGTACAGGAGTATATACACTCACCGGCCACTTTATTAGGTACACCATGCTAGTAACGGGTTGGACCCCCTTTTGCCTTAAGAACTGCCTCAATTCTTCGTGGCATAGATTCAACAAGGTGCTGGAAGCATTCCTCAGAGATTTTGGTCCATATTGACATGATGGCATCACACAGTTGCCGCAGATTTGTCGGCTGCACATCCATGATGCGAATCTCCCGTTCCACCACATCCCAAAGATGCTCTATTGGATTGAGATCTGGTGACTGTGGAGGCCATTGGAGTACAGTGAACTCATTGTCATGTTCAAGAAACCAGTCTGAGATGATTCCAGCTTTATGACATGGCATTGCATTATCCTGCTCAAAGTAGCCATCAGATGTTGGGTACATTGTGGTCATAAAGGGATGGACATGGTCAGCAACAATACTCAGGTAGGCTTTGGCGTTGCAACGATGCTCAATTGGTACCAAGGAGCCCAAAGAGTGCCAAGAAAATATTCCCCACACCATGACACCACCACCACCAGCCTGAACCGTTGATACAAGGCAGGATGGATCCATGCTTTCATGTTGTTGACGCCAAATTCTGACCCTACCATCCGAATGTCGCAGCAGAAATCGAGACTCATCAGACCAGGCAACGTTTTTCCAATCTTCAATTGTCCAATTTCGATGAGCTTGTGCAAATTGTAGCCTCAGTTTCCTGTTCTTCGCTGAAAGGAGTGGCACCCGGTGTGGTCTTCTGCTGCTGTAGCCCATCTGCCTCAAAGTTGGACGTACTGTGCGTTCAGAGATGCTCTTCTGGCTACCTTGGTTGTAACGGGTGGCTATTTGAGTCACTGTTGCCTTTCTATCAGCTCGAACCAGTCTGGCCATTCTCCTCTGACCTCTGGCATCAACAACGCATTTCCGACCACAGAACTGCCGCTCACTGGATGTTTTTTTTTTTTTCGGACCAGTCTCTGTAAACCCTAGAGATGGTTGTGCGTGAAAATCCCAGTAGATCAGCAGTTTCTGAAATACTCAGACCAGCCCTTCTGGTACCAACAACCATGCCACGTTCAAAGGCACTCAAATCACCTTTCTTCCCCATACTGATGCTCGGTTTGAACTGTAGGAGATTGTCTTGACCATGTCTACATGCCTAAATGCACTGAGTTGCTGCCATGTGATTGGCTGATTAGAAATTAAGTGTTAACGAGCAGTTGGACAGGTGTACCTAATAAAGTGGCCGGTGAGTGTATGTATCAGGCACTGTATATAGCAGTGATAGGAGATACATGTAATATATAGTATATACAGCCTGTGTACAGGAGTATATATGTATCAGGTACTGTATATAGCAGTGATAGGTAATACATGTAATTATATAGTATATACAGCCTGTGTACAGGAGTATATATGTATCAGGTACTGTATATAGCAGTGATAGGAGATACATGTAATATATAGTATATACAGTTTGTGTACAGGAGTATATATGTATCAGGTACTGTATATAGCAGTGATAGGTAATACATGTAATATATAGTATATACAGCCTGTGTACAGGGGTATATATGTATCAGGTACTGTATATAGCAGTGATAGGAGATACATGTAATTATATAGTATATACAGCCTGTGTACAGGGGTATATATGTATCAGGTACTGTATATAGCAGTGATAGGAGATACATGTAATTATATAGTATATACAGCCTGTGTACAGGAGTATATATGTATCAGGTACTGTATATAGCAGTGATAGGAGATACATGTAATTATATAGTATATACAGCCTGTGTACAGGAGTATATATGTATCAGGCACTGTATATAGCAGTGATAGGAGATACATGTAATGATATAGTATATACAGCCTGTGTACAGGAGTATATATGTATCAGGTACTGTATATAGCAGTGATAGGAGATACATGTAATGATATAGTATATACAGTCTGTGTAAAGGGGTATATATGTATCAGGTACTGTATATAGCAGTGATAGGAGATACATGTAATTATATAGTATATACAGCCTGTGTACAGGGGTATATATGTATCAGGTACTGTATATAGCAGTGATAGGAGATACATGTAATGATATAGTATATACAGCCTGTGTACAGGAGTATATATGTATCAGGTACTGTATATAGCAGTGATAGGAGATACATGTAATGATATAGTATATACAGCCTGTGTACAGGAGTATATATGTATCAGGTACTGTATATAGCAGTGATAGGAGATACATGTAATTATATAGTATATACAGCCTGTGTACAGGAGTATATATGTATCAGGCACTGCATATAGCAGTGATAGGTAATACATGTAATTATATAGTATATACAGCCTGTGTACAGGAGTATATATGTATCAGGTACTGTATATAGCAGTGATAGGAGATACATGTAATTACAATGTGATGTGTTGTATTGTGTATGTATAGTGGAAAGCTATATGTAAATGTGAGTGAGTAGAGTGAGGGCTACTCCTGAGGTGACAGTAAGGAGTGTGCAGGCAGGTTGAGGCAGGAAATGCCAGGCAGTGTGTGTGAGTCTATAGCTGGGGCTAGGAGTCCTGCTTTTGTGAGTCTCCTGCTAGGAAGCCATGTTGTTTAGTGGCACCAAAAGTAGCCTGTGACTCAATCCTGAGGGAAAACTATGTTTGTGGAAAATTGCACGCAAATCCGTCCAGGCGTTTTAGCGTGATTGAGGAACAAACATCCAAACTCACAAACATCCAAACACACAAACTTTCACATTTATAATATTAGTAGGATATACTCGAATATAAGCTGAATTTTTCAGCCCAGTTTTTGTGCTGAACCCCCCCCCCCCCCCTCTCGGCTTATACTAGAGTCTGCAAAAAAAAAAATTATTGTTTTTTTTTTTTTTTTTTAAGGAGGGGGTCTATCACCAGCCACATTGTTAATGTATAGAATCTCCCATAAAATAGTGCAAAAAAAAAAAAAAATTTAAAAAATAAAAAAATAAAAGTTCCAAATCCCTCCTTTCCCTAGAATACATATAAGAGTAGAAAATGACTGTGAAACACATTAGGTATCCCTGTGTCTGACAGTGCTCGGGCTACTGAATATAGGGGATCTGCAGTGCTCCTGTTCGGTCAGGAAGGGGTTAATAGGAGCACTGCAGATACCCTATATACAGCCAGGCTGAATTCCAAGTGGGGGGGGGGGGGAACTCAGTCCTCAAGCTCAGGGAAGGGGCAGACAGACAACCAAAACACCCCCTTCCCTTTCCCCAGCACCTACTGCACCCAAAAACTCCGACCATTTTAATTTTTGAAATTTTCCAATAGCTGCTGCATTCCCCCCCCCCCCTCGGCTTATACTCGAGTCAGCTTATACTCGAGTATATACAGTATATGGAAAATGAAGCAATTAGACAAAACAACTTGTCACAGAAAAACAAGTACTCTGACAGTTATGCGGATGGAATTTTTTTTTTTTTTAAAAAAAAGCATTTTGGAAGGTGGGGGAGGAAAATGAACCCAGTGCCCTAGCGTGAATCAGTAACCCAACCACTTTCAATGTCCGTAGGACTCTCATAGGCTACACATGGCCTGTCATAGCGAAATGGAGCAGTTAAGGTCAGCCAACCATCTGCTAAAGTAAACGGGGGAAAAAAACACCCACCAAAAACATCCCCAAAAACCACAAAGGAGGAAATCTTTTGTGTGAATATGGAAATTTTAGCCCAAAACTAAATTTCCTACGAACCACAAAACTTCTTGTTTTGTTCATACCTGACTGATGGGTAGAAGATAATCATTCAAGCAGAGACGTCATGGTAGCAATCTAAAAATGTGCAAGGCAGCTTGCTACTAATATGGAGCACTGCCGCCTCAGTAGGAAGACTGATCTCAGAGGAGTAGGAGTCAGTAGTTGTAATGAGAGCGGCGAGAGCTAGAGTAAAATATTTTTTGGTAAAGCAACGGAAATGCAAGATACCTTAAACCAGTCAATGTATGCTCTCCTGGGATATATGAACACCCCCGTGCTTGGGAACCCTCTATGACCGAGAGTAGGGATTGTCTATAACACTACCTGTTCAATGGCTACCACATAACCCTACATTCCCCCTGCAAACTATGGTGCATATGTTGGCAAGAATGGGCAGTTTGCTGGGGACTCTTGGTGGCCAGATCCATGACTGAAGAATTATAGAATTATAATATTGCCTCCTATGTACAAGAATTATAGAACGATAATATTGCCTCCTATGTACAAGAATATATCTACTATAATACTGCTCCTATGTAGAAGAATATAACTACTATAATACTACTCCTATGTACAAGAATATAACTAATATAATACTACCTCCTATGTACAGGAATATAACTACTATAATACTGCCTCCATATGTACAAGAATATAACTACTATAATACTGCCACTATGTACAAGAATATAACTACTATAATACTGCTCCTATGTACAAGAATATAACTACTATAATACTACCCCTATGTACAAGAATATTACTACTATAATACTACTCCTATACAGAGGAATATAACTACTATAATACTGCTATGTACAACAATATAACTACTATAATACTGCTCCTCTTGTTGGCCAGATCCATGACTCAAGAAAAGTGTTCCTAATCTCGAGGTTCCACAAGAAGTTTTTGAAATGGATCTGGGTTCAGGGGGAAAAAAAAAAAACCTCTTAAAGAGAATGTGTCTCCAGAGCCCAGCATATCAACCGAGCCTCGCAGATAGATGCCTTGCCTTGGACAACCCCTTTAAATCCTTGGTTAATAAAAGATGAACGTAGAACTCACGTACGGCTGTCTAGTCAGGGTGCGTCTACTGCACAGGGAAGTGATTTCCTGGGAACAGATTTATGTAACGCAATGAACAACACACTACTTGCCTTATCTGTTCTATTGTCCTCGTCATATAGGAATAGCTGATAAGAGGGTAAAAATAATGAAGGCACTGCAAACAGCTTTCCTTTCTTCGTCACACTGAGTAATATCCTTTCTTTAATACTAGAGTCCGTCGAGTGATATATGGAATTTGTATTCATACAGGAAAATGTTGCATATGTAATTTATTGAAAATTTACTAGATAATCCAGGAAAGGATATATAACCTACAAAGATATATACCCTACACTGACATTCTATATAATAAAGTCAATACTACACCTTACAAAATACCTCTTTATAATATTATAATATGAACAAAAATATAACTACTATAATACTGCTCCTATGTACAATAATATAACTACTATAATATTGCTCCTATGTACAATAATATAACTACTATAATACTACTCCTATGTACAAGAATATTACTACTATAATACTGCCTCCTATGTACAAGAATATAACTACTATAATACTGCTCCTATGTACAAGAATATTACTACTATAATACTGCCCCTATGTACAAGAATATAACTACTATAATACTACTCCTATGTACAAGAATATTACTACTATAATACTGCTCCTATGTACAAGAATATAACTACTATAATACTGCCCCTATGTACAAGAATATTACTACTATAATACTACTCCTATGTACAAGAATATAACTACTATAATACTACTCCTATGTACAGGAATCCGTTTCAAAATCCGCCTGCAAAAAAGGCTCCCATTCATTTCAGTGGGAGCCACTCGCTTTTTTTTCCCGCTAACGATTTTTTTCAGCTAGTGGGAAAAAGAAGCGACATGCCCCATCTTCCCGTGGATTCTGTGGCTGAGTCAGACACGGCGTGTGCGGCGCATGACTTACTTACTATAATAATAATAATAATAATAGTACCTGTTTTGTTCAAGATGTAGTATGTGCTTCTTGCCTTCAGCTTGGATGACATAGGAAAGACCCTGCAAAATATAAATTTGCCATTATCCAATTCCTGTACACATGATCCAAGCCAGATATTATATATATATATATATATATATATATATATATATATATATATATATATATATATATATATATATATATCTCACACACACCCCCCCCTAGATATACATATGCAGATGTAGCAGAAATAACCTAAACTTCTGCAATTGCAAAAAAACTGCAGAAGTGAAATATCTTATCATAGAAGATAATAACCAAAGAAATGTCATATTCAGAATAAAAGCCATGACTTCTGTGATATCATTACATGTGTTTTTTCCAATTGCAGAAGTTTGGCTTAACTCTGTAACAAGTTTAGACAACCCTAAATTTCCAAAATGTGGTTGTCAAGTGTGCTGTAATTATACATTGCTATCATGTCACAGACAGAAAGACATCCAGACAGACACATTCGCCATTCAGGACTCTAGAAAAGCTGGGTAACACCATTAGGAAAGGTAATGGCGAGGATTAGCTGTTGCGGACTTGCTGGTGGCTAGTGCGCTATGATGTACAGTAGCAAAAAAGTGGATGACCGTTACCCACATGTCAATTTATGCTGTGACTTTTCACCCTGCTCAATACCAAGGCTGCAGACAGAGCAACCCCAGCAGATATTAGCACAACTTTATTTTCCCCATGATGCAATGAAAGCAATAGGAGCCAGAGGTTTCCCTGTAGATTTTGGAGTGCCCAGTCCATGTGCAAACTCCACCGTATCACCATACCTTAAGATATCCAAATGCTACTTACCTCCTTTAAGGATCCAGAAGCATCTCTTCGTAGCCGGGTCACTTTCTGGGGAATTATAATGTCATAATTATTAAGAAATGATGACGGGTCCAGACCTGCCAAAAGAGAAGAGCACAAATATTGTATATTAGAGAATCGGGGGCGCTTGTTTCATCTTGTGAAGATTCAGGGAATGTGGCACCAGTGCTTAAAGAAGTCCGGTCACCATTACTGAAAAGCCCAATGATATA